>NW_022694961.1:139004-182548 GCF_011630105.1 Anneissia japonica | reverse complement strand
GTTTTCTTTCTTTATTAGTATTTTCCACATACAAAATAACAATCACATAATTCATATGGTTTTTTTTTTAAACAAACTTAGGAATAATTACTTTAACAAAGAAACGTTTATATTTAACATTTTAATATTACTTTTCACTGATGATCGGTGTGGGGCCGTAAACACAAATGCGGTTGCGTAGGTTTTTAATTAATTTTCGCGGACCACAAAATAGAAAATGACTGTCGTCGGGCTGCATGTAACCCGTGAACCGCACTTTTCCCACCTATGCTTTAGGCCTATAATGACCTATTATGTATTTAAAAAAAATAATTATATGTTGCTCATTTGTTGTTGTTTTTCCCATACTAGCTATTTTGATATTTACGAAGAGGTTGGGGTGGGGGAGTGGTTGGCGGCAGGCATTGTCTTCCCCTTAGCTCTATGGGGCTGATTTGTTCGCACACGCTACCATATTCTTGTACAATAGTACGCAATCAGGGGAAAGATGGCCCCGACGAGGGTAAAGTGGGTCGGATGTCAATATCTTTCAAAAGTGGTCCAGGGTTTGAAGCCCACAAACATTTACAACTAGGCCTTCAAAGGCTTATTTAATCGATTTTATAACTGGTGATATATTTTTGTCGTTGAACATAGCTGCCTGGAACCTACGCAGGCCTTACAGGAGTACTGTTTATCAGTTAGAACCCACACCATTCCGAAATTGCAACTTCACCATTAGGTGCAAGAAATCTGGGCCCACACCGGTTATCGTTTCGATAATTAACTTAAAGAATGAATACAATATGTTTATTTTACCTTTTATTGTACATGTTTCTGGACAATCGCACCCGCCTGGAGTCGGTGTACCATGTGGACATTGGTTGAGAGCATGGTCTTTTCCTTGGAATTTACATCCAGAACATGCCGAACCTCCGCAACTGGCTTCACGGCTTATTGAACGATTTCGTATCTGCAAACCGCCAGTGGCGGCTCTAGAATATAATTTATGGGTCGGCGGGGTCTATGATGGTCGACTGGGGGTGTTAAGTATTTATGGATGTAACTATAGCGCGCAGCGTTTTCTGAGGGCCGAAGGCACGAGGTGTCCCCTCTCCCAAAACGAGATTTTTTTAAAATTGGGACTTCTAGATGGGCGGATATGGCTGGGATGGGATAACTAGGCTTTTTTTTCTTTCTTTTTTTTTAGTCCGACTGCCTGACGAGCTTTGGCCGGCAGGGGGCATGACCACACAGATAGGGGGTTTAAGCCCCCCACACCGCATTTAATTGAACAAGAAGACCAACTTGGCCACGATGACCATCTACAGTCGACACGACTGCAACACTGCCGAGTATTCAAAACACCATTAACAACACTATCAAAAGTATTAAACCCAGGACAATATGTAGTAGTGAACCGGGGAGCCCAGGGGGAGATCCAGAGGGTTTTTTTGTTAGGAAACCTACCTACAATTTCAGATTGTTTGAATTTGGGCATTACTACTGTACAATGCAGTCATTATATACAGTAGCCAGATACTTATCAAATAACTAACAAAATTCAACAAGATTAACGGTAAGCTTAGACCGTTGGGCCCTCGGTGGTCCTCTACACCCTGATCGGAAGCCCCTTTTATACAACTTTACATTAGTTTGTATTACAGTAGTGTCTCAACCATTCAAACTAATATCATAATTATTGTCGTATTCGTACTCGTCATTATAGTCTTCATCAATCCTGTCATCACCTTCATCACTATAATTCCTGTAATCATCATTACCGTCATCGCCATCAACTTCCTCTCATATAGGAATCATCATCATCCTTTCCATTTCATTTTTTTTTATGCATCTAAGTAAACATGTTGCCGCGGAAGGTTTTCTGGACCCTCCCATGTATAAACAGTCTTATTCTAACATTGCGCAAGCACCCCATTTCCAAACCACCCATTCACAAAAAGCTGGATCGTCCCCTGATTCTTTATCACCTAGTAGATCGTCAATGGGGATTGTACATGGTTTATCTGCCATAAATAAACTTAAGAATTGATTACATAATTAAACGACCTACCAGAAGCAAACATTGTGCCAATCAAGTGATAGTGCATCTCATGTGAGCGTGATAAACCGAATTATTTAGTGCAAGGTCTACCAGAAGACCAGAAGCAAACACACTTACATTAAAAACTTGATACAATTCAAATGATAGTAGGCCTACATCTCATCAGGGCGTGATCAAAAAGTAATTAATGTATTAGGCCGAATTATTTGATATAAGAACAATCAGAGGCTTACATGTTCACTTAATTTAAAAACTTGATACAATTCATAATATGACAGTAGGCTTAATATTATGCCGCCTTATGCCGAATTCGGAAATTAAGAATCGTACCAGAAGTCTGTTATTCAAAACCCTCCCGTATTCATTTTTAGGCTATTTCATTGGATAATGCGTAGCTAGCATATTGTACCCTGTGTATTCATAGCACGATTTTATTTAATTGCATCTTTGCTTTATATTTCACAATACTGTACCCGGCAACTCGTGTAAACAATATACAGTAAAGTCATTTTTATACATATTTATTATGTAGGCCCCTATTCGTGTCTCTTGCAGTTTATTCATGTAGGATACATCTCAATTCATTTATGTAATTATCCTACTTATGTAACTAAGTGCCTTAGTAAGGCAAAATTGAAAAATTTTGAACTACAGTATTTATTTTTCCTCTCATTCTTTGCAATACATAATTGTCTTAATTGTTCATGATTTGAAATTATGCTGGTAATTTCAGAGTCTTTAAGAGTCACACATCCAAACTATGATTTATTTTGTTCAGTGGTGGATAGTCTCGTGGATCGTCGGTCAGGCTTAGCTTTGTATATATTCTAACACAAACATAAAAAATGTAAGTATCACTTATAATTATGTATACTGTACTATATGAACCATGAAAAAAATATTGTGGAGTACCCCGTGTTCCATAATACCGTCACTTCGGTCGGTAAAACTTGACAATAACTGAAGAGACTAAATCCTACTTAAAAGATTAAGCAGAGCTACATGCATGAAACACAAGCAGGATTGAAGCACGTATGTATTTAAACGTAAATGACATAACAATAGGCCTATGTATATCATACTAAATTAAAGTTGAAAAATATAGTTTTTAATGTATGTTGTACGTAAAGACCCTTGAGGTCTTCGATAACGAGTCATCTAGGTAACCACGAAGTCAAGAGCATTGCTTTCTTTTGGTGACGTAGCTTCACTTATTGGAGTACCATCAACGTGAATATACCGTGCTGATAGAGAACAGGTTATCTGGAATTCAATAAAATGATTAAGCACAATTTCTTTCTAAAGCAAAACTTTCTCTGATCTAGTAGGAATATGTTGTTGTATCAGGAGTCTTTGGGGGTGTGGGGAGAAAGATATAGACTGATTAGAACGCAAAGGTCAAGTGGGGGACTTGGTGATCAAATGAGTGGGCGCTAGCTAGAACAAAAAGATGATAGGGGATTTTTAATTTACTTAAGTTTTTTATTTATTTTTTTTTGCTTCTAACATTTTATAGGGGACGACTGGGGGAGGCGTGCTCCCTGCGCACTACTGGGCTCAGTGTCATCACACATCTCTGATTCTTTATCACCTAGTAGATCGTCAATGGGGATTGTACATGGTTTATCTGCCATAAATAAACTTAAGAATTGATTACATAATTAAACGACCTACCAGAAGCAAACATTGTGCCAATCAAGTGATAGTGCATCTCATGTGAGCGTGATAAACCGAATTATTTAGTGCAAGATGAAGCTGCTGTTAAGTTGTTATTTAATTTTGGCGGCCATTTTAAAAAGCGCCCTCAATTGCCTCCGGGAATCTTCACATTAATAACTTTAGCTAGTTATACTTTATTCCTATTATTACATATTCAAAAGTTGGTCAAACCACCCTCTTCTGTGCTTATTTTACCCATATATATGTTGTTTATTTTATTTTGGCGGCCATTTTGAAAAAGTGCCCTCATGCGAAAGTTCTCAGGTTACACCCCTTTTACCTCACATATTCTGATTCCCCGTAAAAAACTGGTTTAGAAAAACCATATGAGAATTTCTACCTCTCCAAGTGGCACCTATCTCAGTTATAGCCTGGTCTAAACGTGGATTTTAAAAAAACAAATAAAATCAACTTGTTTGTGGCACACAAATATTTTGTTGTAAATCAAATTGGGATTATAATAAAACAAATAATATTAACTTGTTTGTGGAACAAAACTTCGTTGTATAAACATAATTAATTCTGGTCTATTTTGTCTGTGGTACTATCCTAATTAATCCGTGTGTAAATTGCCTGGTCAACTCCATCTCACAGGCCCTATATTTGTTTTTAATTTAACTGTGTCGACAGTTGTTGGCTTCCGCGATTCCACGGAACGCAACGTGACGAGGAGGTGTCGTTTTTAAATGAAAATATTCAGCAGCTCATGAGAGAGTGCAATTCATCGGCCGACGGTGCTATGACGAATAATGTACCTTTTCCTTGTCATTATAATATGTTAATTTATGAACTATGTATTTGTATGTTAAATCTATAATTCATTAATCGTAAAATTGATATTTATTTTTACCTGCGCAGAAGCCTTCGTCGCAATCCTGTGGCTGAAACAGTTTGTAGACATAAAACCTGGTACAGTTCTTTACCTCAATTGTGTTCATGCGGATGCAACAGTTGTTTTCTCCGTTGTCAGTTACACTAGTACATACGGTCCTGCTCACAGCGCCCTCGTCAGAAGTTGGATGATCACCTGTTTATACGATTATGCAAATTTGTATTAAAATGACTATCATTATCATCCTCATCGTCGTCGATAACTATCATCCTCATCAAATTATCGTTATCACCATGGTCATCATCATTATCATTACATGTTAAATAGTACAAAAAAATTCTTTCAAATTCAAAAAATATTTCTGTCATATTGATGTAAGGTAAACAATGGATTTCACCCTCTTGCTCTAACAACATATGAATAAGCACAATAATAATAATAATAATAATAATAATAATAATAATAATAATAATAATAATAATAATAATAATAATAAAATATTAAACAAGTTTATAGGCCTATTCTAGTTTAGTAAAAAATATCATATCAAGCTACTGTAATAAATATGCTGGTACTCACCAGACATCCAAATGGGTTTCAAAACGCCACAACTTTTGGCCTTTATGCACATAGTCGGCATGTCTCCACCGCCCCCACCGACGAAACGGTACCAATAGTTGAGCAGGTTGGTATAGTGATAAGAATTGTCTTGCTCTGGGGGATAACTGATACTTCGCCAGGGTTGACTCAGCTCTATATGTGTCGTGCAAGGGTCACCTGAACAGCAAATATTTTACAATTAATTAGGTCATAAACCCGGAAACTGTAAAGGTTTTTGTTTAAGGAATGACGTCTTACTAATCCATTAAGACCGATATTTCATCTATCAAGAAACTCAAATAAAAAAACTAAAATAAACTGTACAGTGAACCTATGTACTTTGAATTGAGAAAGAAGCTATAGAACATGGAAAACAAATCTAACTTTTGAATTGCTTCTGTTGTAGCTGTACTTTTGTGGAAGTTTAATCACCTTTACCTCATTTAAGAAATCAACTGAATGAAAGCTGACCGTTGTGTAATCCTAAAATGTTCAGTGTAGTAGGCAAGTGTATACCATAGCATTTCTCCTACTACTGTATATACTGCTTAGTAGAGTTATTTTTATGATGTACGTTACCGAACGCTATATCGGTATTATGATAAAGATGATTATAGTGTTGGCAACAGCTGAGAAATTCACCATTACCGAGATAGTGTAGGCCCCTACCGTATTCCAACCACTGCCTATTTTGTTTAAAACTCTACAATGATTGAAAACTAAAAGAAATGTTTTGTTTAAAACATTTTTGGTATGTTGTATAACTGATTTTTCTAAGACACAAAAATGGTGTTTGACGAAAAACTTAGGGCAAAAAAATCCTATCTAATTAACCGTCTCTGAGTTAGAAAAATCAGTTGTACAACGTATCAAAAATGTTCTAGTATTCTGCAGTAAAATATGCCTGTTAATAGCTATGGGCTCTGCATTTTCCCTTGATGTAACCAACTTTACTATTATTAAGCAGTGACGTTTTATTTTATTTTTATTGTTTTCAATATAAATGAATTTCGCATCTATGCCTTTTAAAACTCTTCGTCCTACAACTGGCGTATTTTAGTGATTAGCCATGGAGATTTAGCTTCAATGGAGAGATAAAAATGCTCTTTATGGTTTTGTTTTTGTTTTTGTTTTTGTTTTTGTTTTTTGCCGCCAATGCTATCACTTGCATTGTATGATATTCAGCGTCCTGTAGGAAGGAAGAGCAACATTTACATTAACAATTTTAACTTTATTAACACTGTTAATATTACATAAGGTAATGATGCTCATCAGCAGAGTAAATTGACTAAATTAACCTTACGTTAATATATGTTAAAATATAGTAAATTACCTTCAATGAACTGTTCGCAGCAGTTACCGGTGTATGGGAAAGGGCAATTTGCGCAATATCCTGCCATCGCAGTTCCACGAATACATCCAGGCGAACAGACTCTCTGTTCCTGCGACGGACCAGTACACGCTGCACCTCCACAAGACGCAGATCTAACCACGGTTCGAATCCTTGTTTCTGTCCCATTACTTCCACAGGATATAGAGCAGGCACCCCATCCTTGCCAGTTACCCCACGCACAATTCACAGGATAGCAAGATCTGCGACGTCGTCGACGACGCCTCCAAGCGTCTACATGTGCCATCTCCAGGATACATACTATGCATATGACTGTAGCAAGTATGATTTTCATTGCAGTGCAGTGGTGCTCTAAGAACAATAGCTAAAATATCAATAATACTATAATGCCTATGTTCATTGATTTCATGCTATGGTAGAGAAGGAGGGGTGTGTTGGCCATTCAGTAACCTGGAATGTACTTTTCGTAACGATGTATTTTTAGTTGTCTATCACTATTTTGCAATGTGTCAGAATGTAGAAATCAAAGCAAGTGAATAAAAGTTCCTAACAGTAAAATCCTAATTTAATACCTTTCGCACCTCACCCCGCTACCCCCCCCCCCAACGTCAAATGTGCAACAACTTTTTTGTCTAAAATATAAATCTCCTAAGTATAATATATTTTAGGCACATACTCTAATCAATGGCCTAAGTTGAATAAATATATTCTTATAACAAGGCTCTAATTATACTAAATTTTGTCCCAAATGTGTTATAAAACAGTACAATAGATAGAGGCATGAGGAGCACTTACCAATAAAATATTTACACCCTCTATTCTCGAAGTAGTTAAAAGTCACTTTAGCACTTAGCCCCCTCTCACCTTTTCAACTTTACATTGGATTTTCTTTTAACTTTTTTGTCATTATTTGGGACATGCTCGGATGATAATATCTAATAGGTTCCTGGCTACGAGTTACGAAATGCCTGCATAGGCATTATAAAAAGCTTGGCTAAATGTTAAGGTTACAAAAGATATAAATCCCACAGGAGGATTCGCCATCGGAATCTCATTTACAAACTTCCAATGTTGCATGCGTCGGTGTCAAATGTATTTCGATCTCAGTGAACTCAATTTGGAGTTCAGCTGTTTTCATCATGGGACAATAATTTTGAAATGAGCATTTTATACTATATTATAGTGCTGAAGTAATGACCTTAAACTAAAAAAATGTCAACAAAAAAGTATACAACCATCAATCTATACTGAAATGTGCTCTTATAAGCTGTTACTATTAACTATAAATACATGTCTGCCTATAGTTGAAAACCCTCCATTTAAAGACAATCTCTAATTAAAGACAACCTTATTGCGGTACCTTTTATTTTTGTATTTTGTTTCAATTAGTTTAAAGACCGAAGATGTTAAGACCATGGAAATTATGGTTACAAAAGTAGTATTTAGTTAGAGACCTATATCGCATTAACAAAATGTTCAGATAATAGAAGTAAATTCTTGTAAATGTAAAATATAACCACACTGCTGAAGAAATGGAAACGATTTCGACAGATGTACGGAGAATATAATTATTTTCCTGGTTAAAAACACACATATTTTCAACGTTACACTTCAACTGCAATTTGGCATTAGCTATCAATTATATCACTAACCAACTTTTATATGATAGACTAATATACCTACGAAAAATATGCTCGAAGAAAGTCTTGTAATAATACCGCACTGCTAAAGAAAGAAAAATGACGACGATGTCGACGGATGTACGGAAGATAGTAAAGTGACATTTCGTTTCCTGGTTAAAAGTGGCGTAAAACCAAATGCCTGGACAAACCATTCGATTTCTGGTTATAATCAACGTTTATGTACAAGGCGTTCTCATGAGATTCGCTTTTTAAGAACATGGAAGTTAAGAATGTAAATAATTTTGAAATGAGCATTTATACTATATTATAGTGCTGAAGTAATGACCTTAAACTTTAAAAAAATGTCAACAAAAATATACAACCATCAATCTATCCTGAAATGTGCTCTTATAAGCTGTTACTATTAACTATAAATACATGTCTGCCTAAAGTTAAAAACCCTCCATTTAAAGACAATCTCTAATTAAAGACAACCTTATTGCGGTACCCAATAAATTTCGGTCTTTTATTTTTGTATTTTGTTTCAATTAGTTTAAAGACCGAAGATGTTAAGACCATGGAAATTATGGTTACAAAAGTAGTATTTAGTTAGAGACCTATATCGCATTAACAAAATGTTCAGATAATAGAAGTTAATTCTTTTTAAATGTAAAATATAACCACACTGCTGAAGAAATGGAAACGATTTCGACATATGTACGGAGAATATAAACAATTATTTTCCTGGTTAAAAACACACCTATTTTCAACGTTACATTTCAATTGCCATTTGGCATTAGCTATCAATTATATCACTAACCAACTTTCATATGATATACTAATATACCTACGTAAAATATGCTCGAAGAAAGTCTTGTAATAATACCGCACTGCTAAAGAAAGAAAAATGACGACGATGTCGACGGATGTACGGAAGATAGTAAAGTGACATTTCGTTTCCTGGTTAAAAGTGGCGTAAAAACAAAATGCCTGGACAAACCATTCAATTTCTGGTTATAATTAACGTTTATATACAAGGCGTTCTCATGAGTTTCGCTTTTTAAGAACATGATGTAAAATCTAATTGCTGGACTTTACAGTCATCGAAATTATTGTATTTTATAAAAAGGTGTACCACAATTTTACTTTGATTTTAGTAATTTATGTAACAATGAGATGAACAATTAACATAGATTAATAATGGATGATGCCAAAAACTTCTTCAGGTCATTTTCTTTAAGGAACGCGGAAACAATTTTTTATATCGTTTTCCCATAGGATTCCCATGTCATCACCTTACAATCGAAAAGTGTACATTTTACCAAGGTGTAATATAGTCTGTTATTACTGTTTGCTGTATGATTTGTTTGTATTTCCTTCCAAAGGAAAACTAACAAGAACCACCATACTGCAAGCAAATTAATAGGGAAAACCTGTATATTCCTGAGTATGAAGTAAATGATATCTATGATATATGCGAAAAGGCCATGTTCACTAAACTTGATATAATAATTAATGACAATAATCACCAACTCAACAACAGCAATATATAGCTTTAGCCGATCTGGAAGAATGACCACACCAAATAACAAAACAAATGCACACAAACCTTTTTTTTTTCTAAGTGCTATCCCTTTGGCAACTGTTAAACTAAGGTTTCTTTTTTGTTCTTTTAAATCAATTCATTCATTGTTTATAATATCGTATTAAAGTGTAAATTTATATTGTGGTTTGTGATTGTTGCAATAACCCAGGTAGAAAAATATCATGTTGTATGTATATGACAAATAAATGTATCTGAATCTGAATCTAAAGCCTCATTGTTTTTTTTTAATTTATTTAAAATTATGAATGTTTACTCTATAACATGCTTATACCAAGGTGGCTAGGTCCAATCATGAAATAAGCAGTTAAGCTATAGTAATGTATAAACAGTAAGCAATACCGTTTCTTGTTTGGTTATTCTGAACTTGTATTCGTCTCTAAATACAACATGTAATATTTTAGGATCTTTTTTTATGGTGAATATACAGGTTTTCCACACTACATTCCTAATACAATTTCTTCATCATCATCACCACCATCAACATCATTACCATAACCATCACCATTACAACATCATCATCATCCTCATCATCCCTCATTTCATCAACATCATCCAACCATCTTCATCATCATCACCACCCTACTCATATTATCATTATATTGATCAACAACCTTTAGCCACAGAAAACCAATTAGTCTGATGATATATTATCATATATTGTCACAACAAATAATAGGTCCAGTTGAAAAGAATAACTTATGTTAAAATATAACCAACCTAATTAATGAATAATAATAATAATAATAATAATAATAATAATAATAATAATAATAATATTAATTCGATGTATTAAAGCCGGTTACTCAGTGCGTGCGACGGCGATGCGACGGCAACGCGACGAAGAACGCACGCGAAGAAGCGGACCCAACGGATAGTCTTTTTAATGAGGATCCGTTCAGATTGCCAATGACAATAAGCAGACGGCGTTGCGTCGTCTATCGCTCGACGGAAGCAAATGTGGATTCGTCGTGCGACGGTCGTACGAGTGAGTGAGTGTGAGTGTCAGGCTTTAGTGTACAATACAATGCATACAATATAACGTACGTTTGAATTATTCCAAAACAAATAAAATATCTGTGGGCCTCCGCATATTTTGTCCCCTATGTTCTACAGTTTGTACATTTTAGATCTGCTTTACTGTTCTGTATTAGCGGTAAATTGTCATGTTTATATCATTCCTCATAACAAACCATGTATAAACAGTATACGGTACTTTGAATTCATTCAAGTTAAAATTGATTTTGAAGTACCCTGTGTTCATAATGCCGTGACTTCACTGTAGATAAAACTTGAAGAATAATAGCTAAGTAGCCTAAATCGTACTTAAAAGACTAAGCAGTGGGCTGTTGCGTAAACACAAGCAGGGCTTAAACGTAAATTATATAATATCTATACAAAATCAAAATTGAAAAATAAAATTTCAATGTATGATGTACGTGGATACTTTCGAGATCTTCGATAACTAAGATATGATCACGAGGTTTCTAGGCAACTACGAAGTCAAGAGCATTGCTTTCTTTTGGTAACGTAGCTCCACTTAATGGAGTACCATCAACATGAATATACCGTGCTGACAGAGAACAGGTTATCTGGAAATCAATAAAATGATTGAGCATAATTTCTTACTAAGCAAAACTTTCACGGGTCTGGTGGGAACAGTATTAGTTCTGCTCAGTGCCATCTGGTAAATGCCGGAATTGTTATGTATTGTGATTGTAAAAGGGCCGAATAAGGTAGTTCTTAGCCAAAACACAACGACTCCCCCCACCCCCTTCACCATCTTAATCTGCTCCAAATTTGACTTCCCATTCAAAGGTGTTGAATGACGTTGTATTGTTTTCTATAGCATGTAAAAATGTAGAATTTAGTGCATTCTTTGTGGCGCTTTACAAGATAAGTGGTTTAGCGAATGGACTTTTAGTCTGGAATTAACAAATACACTTGGTATGTGCAAGTGAGTTTAATGTCAGGGACGCCCGGCCACCAGGTTAGACATTAACAGCAAGGTACCGTAAATGAGAAAAAAAATTGGTTTTTGTATAATTGAAAGACACTTCCAAAATTGAAATACATAACAACAAAGAAATATATATTGTAGGTGTATACAATTTAATTTTATACAGTATTACGAATTACAGAATAAGAAAGAAAATAGATACATTAAAATAACAATAACGAATTACAAAAAAAAAATAGTAAACAGATAAAAGATAACAAATAACGGAACACGAAAGAAAATGATAATAAAGTAAGAATACGGTTTTAGTGCATCCAATAAATGTTCATTTAAATAAATTATAAATTAACATTGAATGTTGTGGAAGTCTTACCTTTGTAATAGTTGTTGTCATGACACTCGTCAGTTGCTTTACACGCAGTGTAGCCGTACCGGTACTCCCAAAGAGTACGGATGTCGCAAAGTCATCAAGAACCACTCCTCCAGCATACCAATTGACGTCGTATGTTATGTTGCTCTGGTATTGAACATCGAAGCTACAAACAAACTGGAATCCGTCTGTTTGCTCAATATATTCCAAAATCGGTGAGCATGTTTCAGGTGGTGGATCGGCTGAAACATGAATTATTCAAGGATAATACATTATAATTATTTAAATAATCAATTTTATATAATCTAAATATCTCCTTCGCTGAAAATTCCAAGCTGTAACAATCAGTGGCGGATTCAGGGAGAGGGTGGTAAGAAAGATGCACTCGCATTTTTCACCTCTCTCCGGCAACAGCCATGTGTACAATAATTTAGATAGGGAGATTAATAAAATTATTAAAATCCCGAAACTTCCGCTTCCGCTCCCAACCATAGGTTGCGCCCTCTTCGGACATTAGGACCTCGATTGCTACCTACAAAAAATGTCTGGATCATGTCAGCCACTGGTTTAACAATAATAATATCTATAAAGCCTACTAATTATCATCACCAACAAACTTCAATATCAATGTCACCACCACCACACCACCGCCACAACCACCAACAATACCATCATTATCACTATATACTGTACTATCAAAATTACATTTGTCGTCAATTTTATAATCATCACCATAAATTATATCATCGTTGATATCACCGTCGTCGCCATCATCATCATCTAAATCATCCTCGCCATCATCATTATCATTATAATTGCAACTATTATTGTATTATTATATCCTCAATTAAAAGGATATTGTTAACATAAAAATTATTTCTCACTCTTTAAAAGAATTGAAGCTCCAAAAACTTACCCATACAACTAGGCGTGTAACCATTCGCTGACTTCGTTCCCGGTGGACAGGGTTCTTCTTTACCTGTGAACCAATTTATTTATTCAATTACCAATGAGCGTTGGCTCTCGAATCACAATATTTTGCCTAAGCGGCCCAGCACTAATAAAGAAATACCCGAAGGTGTCACAAAAAGAGGGCAATTAAACGTGGATTATATTAAAACAAATGAAATAAACTTGTTTATGGAACAAAACCATTTAGTTATAAAAGTAGGGCATATAATTAATTCTGGTCTAGTTCGTCTGTTGTACTATTCTAAGTATTCCGTGTGTAAATCATCTGACCAACTCCATCCTATTTAATTCTTTTGATTCATTTAAAGCCGGGCACACCCTGTGTCGCCGGTCGTTGGCTGACGAGATCAAACGAAGACTGCAACGCGACGAGGAGGAGCGTGTAACGGATCGATTTTAATGAAAATGCTCATTCATTATATGACGTCTCGTCAAAAGATCAAAAGAGAATGGAATTCATCAACCGACAGTGTTATGGTAGTCGTACTTTTTCTTTGTTATTATTTGTTAACTTGTTTAATATTAACTTGCATGTTAACTCTATAATTCTAATTTAACTGTTCTTAAACTGATCACTAAATTGATATTAAATTTTACCTGCGCAGAAGCTTTCGTCAGAATCCTGAGGCTGGAACAGTTTGTAGACATAAAACTTGTCGGCACAGTTCTTTACCTCAATTGTGTTCGAACGGATGCAACAGTTGTCTTTTCCGTTGTCGGTTACACTGGTACATACGGTCCTGTTTATAACGCCCTCGTCCGAAGTCGGATGATGACCTGTTTATAAAAATGCAAATTTGTATTAAAATCAGTATCATTATCATCATCTTTACCATCATCATCATCATCATCATCATCCTCATCATCATCATAATCATCATCATCATCATCATCATCATCATCATCATCATCATCATCATCATCATCATCATCATCATCATCATCATCATCATCATCATCATCATCATCATCATCATCATCATCATCATCATCATCATCATCATCATCATCATCATCATCATCATCATCATCATCATCATCATCATCATCATCATCATCATCATCATCATCATCATCATCATCATCATCATCATCATCATCATCATCATCATCATCATCATCATCATCATCATCATCATCATCATCATCATCATCATCATCATCATCATCATCATCATCATCATCATCATCATCATCATCATCATCATCATCATCATCATCATCATCATCATCATCATCATCATCATCATCATCATCATCATCATCATCATCATCATCATCATCATCATCATCATCATCATCATCATCATCATCATCATCATCATCATCATCATCATCATCATCATCATCATCATCATCATCATCATCATCATCATCATCATCATCATCATCATCATCATCATCATCATCATCATCATCATCATCATCATCATCATCATCATCATCATCATCATCATCATCATCATCATCATCATCATCATCATCATCATCATCATCATCATCATCATCATCATCATCATCATCATCATCATCATCATCATCATCATCATCATCATCATCATCATCATCATCATCATCATCATCATCATCATCATCATCATCATCATCATCATCATCATCATCATCATCATCATCATCATCATCATCATCATCATCATCATCATCATCATCATCATCATCATCATCATCATCATATAATTCTAATTTAACTGTTCTTAAACTGATCACTAAATTGATATTAAATTTTACCTGCGCAGAAGCTTTCGTCAGAATCCTGAGGCTGGAACAGTTTGTAGACATAAAACTTGTCGGCACAGTTCTTTACCTCAATTGTGTGCGAACGGATGCAACAGTTGTCTTTTCCGTTGTCGGTTACACTGGTACATACGGTCCTGTTTATAACGCCCTCGTCCGAAGTCGGATGATGACCTGTTTATAAAAATGCAAATTTGTTTTAAAATCAGTATCATTATCATCATCTTTACCATCATCATCATCATCATCATCATCATCATCATCATAATCTTCATCATCGTCGATAATCCTCATCATTAACATCATCATCGTTATCGTCACCGTTGATAACCACCATCCTCATCAGCAATTAAGTATATAATACGGAAAGTATGACTTTGACTAGCTCTTCTGGAAAAGTATAGTGCTATACTAATTATTAGTGCATTTTTTTTACTTTTTTCGCTGTATTAAAGTATTACAAAAAAAGTCTAAAGGTTAACTTGTAATATTGTAAATGCCCCATTATATTTGGTTCCTTTATTGCACCGTCGGCAAATGGGTAATTTAAGGTAAATAATATTTGTCCCTTAAACACATACCGGTAAGTTATAAAGAAAACCGGAAACATAAACTTAATTATCTTTATGCGAATGTAGTATATATTACTAGCTGCGGACGTTCTTATTAGCAGGCCTAAGCGTGGAAACGTAAACAGTAGGCATATATATATATTATATATATATACATATATAATTTAAGATCCTGTCCGCCAACCACCTAATGGATTTTACCGCCTTGTTCTGACAACGAATGAATGAGCGCAATAGTAATAATAAAATAATAATATTAAACCAATTTATGTCCTAGTTTTGTAAAAATGATGGTCTCGAAGCTACTGTAATAAATGTGCTGGCAGGACTACTCACCAGACATCCAAATGGGTTTCAAAACCCCACAACTTTTGGCCTTTACGCACTTGGTCGGCATGTCTCCACCGCCCCCACCGACGAAACGGTACCAATAGTTGAGCAGGTTGGTATAGTGATAAGAATTGTCTTGCTCTGGGGAATAACTGATACTTCGCCAGGGTTGACTCAGCTCAATATGTGTCGTGCAAGGGTCACCTGAAAGGAAATATTTTACAATTTAATTAGGGTCATAAACCCGGAAACTCTAAATGTTTTATTGAAGGAATTACACTACTACCGTAAATCGAATAAGCGCCGCTCTCGAAATCACGCGGCGCTTAATAGAGAGTATTATTACCGTAAGATGGGGTAAATTAGGTCACTTTTTGTTAAATTTTCTTAAAATATTTTAGATGGCTTAACCTAACCTAACTATTAAACTTAAGACATTATATTATATTTAAATACTTCAACAGAGAAAAAATAAAAAAAAATATTTTATGAATACAACTCTGGGCTAACAAATGGGGATATATGGGTACGGTATTCATTATTCGAGGTACCGTTAACTTAAGTCAGTCTAAATAAAATTGATTGTAAACTGAAATAAAACAACAAACCATGACTTTTTGTAACTTTTACACATCAAAAGCATTTATTTATAAGTATTTACACACATATGGGCACACAAACCCAAGAACATCTTTATCTTTCTTAATGTAGTACCACAAACCCATATTTTACAATTTAGCTAGGATGTAGGCCTACACTGTAAGCAATCGGGGCCCATGTACGTATCCCAGTTGTATACACTGCATAGATTGTCACTAACTGTTAAATAAGAAAGTCCTGGATTCTCCCCAGTAGGACAGTCTTGACCCTCTAACCTGAGTTCCAGGTCTAATTTTTTTTTTTTAGGGCCTAAATGTTACATAAGGTATTGATGATCATTAGCAAAGTAAAGGCATAGTTAAACTGTACTGATGGAGTAAACCTTGCATTAATTTATGTTAAAATATATACATGGGAGTGGAGTTGAATAGCTCAGTGGTTAAGATGCTTGCCTTCTGATCCCAGGGTCCTGGGTTCAATTCCTGTCACAGCAGGACTTTTTCTCAACCAAAAACAACACCACTCCCTAAGCCTCATAAAGAGGCTTATTTTATAAAGCATCATTCTCATCCTGTATGAAGTGGCGAGTGTATTTGCTGTTGGGTGTGAAGGAAATAAAACAAAATAAAAAATATATTAAAGTACCTTCAATGAACTGTTCGCAGCAGTTGCCGGTATATGGAAAAGGGCAATTTGCGCAATATCCTGCCACCGCAGTTCCATGTATACATCCAGGCGAACAGACTTTCTGTTCTTGAGACGGACCAGTACACGCTGTGCCCTGGCAAGACGCAGATCTAATCACGGTTCGAATCCTTGTTTCTGTCCCACTATGTCCACAGGTTATAGAGCAGGCACCCCATTCTTGCCAGTTACCCCACGCACAATTCACAGGATAGCATGAGCGACGTTCGCAGCAGTTGCCGGTGTATGGAAAAGGACAATATGCGCAATGTCCTTGCACCGCAGTACCACGAGTACATCCAGGCGAACAGACTCTCTGGTCCTGAGACGAACCAGTACACGCTGCACCTCCACAAGACGCAGATCTAATCTTAGTTCGACTTCTCCTTTCTGTCCCACCATATCCACAGGTTATAGAACAGGCACCCCAACTTTGCCAGTTACCCCACGCACAATTCACAGGAGAGCATCCGCTATTTCGGCTGCAAGCGTCCACGTGTGCCATCTCCAGGATACATACTATGCATATGAATATAGCAATTACTATTTTCATCGCAGTGGTGCTCTAAGAACAATAACAAAAATATAAATAAATCCTATATATATTTTGTAACGGGCATTCTGTATCACTGTGGGCTACGGACTTTTTGTAACGAATCACGGTCATTTTGTAACATTATTTTTAGTTGTCTCAATATTTGCAATGCGTTGGTATGTAGACATCAAAGTACCTCAAGCTCCTAAATGTAAAGTCTAAGTTTTATAACTTTCGCCCCCACTCTAATAAAGGTCCTATGTTGAATAACTTCTGGCGCTAGATTTAATAAGATTCTAATTATAATAATGTTTGCCCAAAAAGTTAATACAAGCAGTACAATAGACAGAGTCATCCTGGGAGAACTCCCCTAGAAAATGTTCACACCCTCTCCTCGAAGTAGCTAAAAATCACTTCAGCACACCTCATTCTTTTACTTAGCGCCCCCTAACCTTTCCAAATTTACATATTATTCTGAATTTCTTTTTACGGTATTGAGTAATTATTTAAAACATACTTGGATAATATACAGCTATGTTCCCTGCTAAGAGTTACGAAATGTCCCCCCTACAGTACGTCTGTAGCCATTGTTACGACAATGTATACATCCAGAAGTATTCAGCATCGGAATCTGATTTGGAAACTTACACTGTTGCATGCGTCGGTGTCAAATGTATTTCAATTTCAGTGAAATCAATTTGGAGTTCAGCTGTTTTCATCATGAAACTAAAATCTAAAATGAGTATTTGTACCTAGTGCTATGGAAAAGGCTGACGAATATATTATAGTGCTGAAGTACCGTAATGAATTAAAACAAAAACATGATGCCAAAAAAAAAGCTATACAACTACACGTACAATAAAATATACTTTTATAAGCTGTTTAACTATAAATACAGGTCTGCCTAAGACTCTATTTAAAGGCCATCTCTAATTAGAGACCACCTTTTTACAGCCCCTAATAAATGTCTATCTTTTACATTTATATGTTTTTCTAATAAGGCCAGGGACCAAAGCTCCTATAAAGATCATAAAACCCCTGGTAACAAAGTTGTCTTCATTTGGAATAAGAACTAGATCACACTATCAAACAAAAAGTTTAGATAATAGAAGAAATTCTGACGATTTTCGACGGATGTACGGGGGGAGAATAGTCAACCATTATTTCATAATTAAATACTAACAACATGTTCTACCCTTAACGTTACACTTAAACTGCAATTCGACATTAGCTTTTTAATTAATTATATCATTAACAAACTTTTATATAATAGACTAATATCATACCTGGTCAATGTGGTCGAAGAACGTCTTGTAATATTAATAATACCGCACTGTTAAAAAGTGAAGACGATTTCGATAATATACATTTCATTTCCTAGTTAAAAGTGGCGTCTTGAAATAACATACCATGGACGAACCATTAAATTTCGGGTTATAATCCACGTTTGTACAAGGCGTCCTCAAAGATTCGCTTTTAAAAATGTAAACGTTAAGAATGGAAAATATTGCTGGAATTTACAGTCGTCAAAATCAGTGAAATTTATTTTTAAAAATGTATACCACAATTTTACTTTGATTTCAGTAATCTATGTATCAATAAGATGAAATATCTAACACACATTATTAATGGATGATGCCAAACACCTCCTCCTGTGTATTTTCCAGGAACGCCGACAAGGAAATAATTTTCTATATTATATTCCCATAGGATTACTATGTTATCGCCTTAGAGTGAACGAATTTACGGTAGAGTTTAGTCTTATTTTACTACAGTCCGTTATTACTTATCTGTTATTACTTTGTGTTGTATAGTTTGTCTAATCTCACAAAGAACAACTTTAATGAACTAGGCCCTAACAGGATTCATGAAGCAGAGAATGAATTGAAGTACATGAAATTTATAATAATATGCGAAAAGGTCATGCTTACAAAATATAATATTAAAATTAATGACAATAATCACCCACTAAACACCAATAGGTATTAGTTTTAGCCAATCTGGAAGAATTAATCACACAAAAAAACAAAAGAAACAGGAATACGAAACATCACCATTATCATCATCATCTGTCATCGCGTTACCATTATCTCATCATCATCTTCATCACCACCATGCCACCACCACCATCATCATCATCATCATTATCATCATCAGCATCATAATCATCATATTATCAATTGTTTAACGATTTTAGCCACAGGCGACCAGCTGGTCTGATGATGCGTTATGGTCGGACGTGAAATATTTGTTTCCACATAATGAACAAAAAAAAACAACATATACATGATCAAATAAATAATCTTAATAACCAACCTACCTTAATGAATAATAATAACATTCACAAACGTATATAGATTGGTTCTCAGACCTATGCATTAATAAACAAGGTAATCTGAGATTAACATACTTCCACCCTATTAGCCATATGTATGTACTTAAAAAATAACATGACACGCTCTGTCCGCCAAACGAAGCCGCTTCCAGTCCGCCTGCCAGAATCTGACACAGGCCAAATCCGCTCGAGTTGGACATCGGTCGATCAGTTCAAGCCGGCTCGGTCTATATAGCAAAACGACAAGGTCGAACTATCTGCTCGAGTTGGCCTTGCTGCGGCCGAAAAATATCTAAATCATTCTAAAGTCTGCATTTAACTTCCTATAGCACCAAATCCGAGGAGGACCGAGATAGGCCTACTTGTAGCAATATCAATGTGTAAAAATTTGAAGTAAATAGGTTCAGCGGTTTGAGGGTTTTGAGCAATACCCTTCAGCTCTTCTTTGGAGAGACGAGGGTAAAAATTATTTCGATATTTTCCCCTGTATTACTATACGTTACTCTACAACTCCAGCTTGTATACAATTCAATACATACAATACAACATGCTTTTCAATTATGCCAAAACATTTGAAATATCTTCCCCCGCACGTTTTTGTTTGTAAGTTTTTTACAATTTGTTAAACTGCTATGTCCAGATAGTCTATATCCTTTCAAAGATCAGTTTAAATATTTGTTCAAATACATTTCAAATCTGTTTTACTGCTCTGTAATATCATTCAATATGTTTTATTTTAGACAACTTTCATGGGCTATCCTGGCATCTGTCCTTTTTAATATGCCGGAAAAAATTGATTTGATTTAATGTCATATGTCATGATATGCCTAGATAATAATATGTTCATGGTGTGGTCCCATATTTAAGCATGTCAAATGTTTTTGTTGTCAAATAAAATAGTCTGTACCGAACTTTACGCTGAAGATTGAAGCGATCACCCACACTAAGGGCCGCCATGAGGAGAAAATTTAACGGGGAAAGGGTTGATGTGGTCCACCAGTTACGAGCGTGAAGCGCGAGAAAGATTGCTCAAAAGTTTGGGGGGCCTGTCAATTTGGAAGGGCCCATTATTACGGGACCCATGCCATTATTGAGGGCCCATTATAGTAATTGTTATTTTTGGGGAAAAAATGCTACCTGCAATTCCTTGTGCTCCCTGGTAAGCTTGGGCCGCCGAAGATCTTTCCTCCCTGACCCGCCCCAACCCTCCCCCTCTCCGGTGGCCTTGTTCACACTGCTCTTTTAACATTCTAAGCAAAACTCCGGACACAACCCGGAATTTTCCAATCACCCGGACTAGAAACTCCGTAGTTGTGCTTTGTAAACGGCAAACTTATGATTCGGGTTGTCAAATATATCGGGTTCAATGTGCGGGAAAAATTCGGAGTTGGACAGCTCAGGTAAAACACCAAATTCGCTTCCGGATAATATGCCTTAACTGGCGCCTACCGCAGCTGTGATCAGGTAGACATAACCTTTTCTAGCAACTGGCTAGGCCACAAAACTTTCGTATATAAACTTTACAACAAAATTGCTGATTTAATTCGTATAATAAACAAAAAAAAATTCTTTAAAATTGACAATTATTGCGGCTCCATTACGACTCGAGAATGGGTACGACTCATGGGATCAACCCAGACTTTTAGTTCGATGTAAATAGAAATGCATCCGGTATCACTCGGGAATTAGTGTTTATTCTGACCTTGGCATGGCAGTGTAACAAGGGTACGGTAGACGTTTCAGGAATTAGTTATAATTTCAGAATCTTTTTAGATTGAGGCTCAGTTTCTTTCCAGTTTCGCAAATAATACTGATAATGGAGACATATCAAACTAGAAAAACTTATAGCATCGACAACATATTATATTTAAGCCTTAACCTGTCTCTGTTTCTGCCGGATGTCATGAGTCCTTTTAGGGGTGGCGCCCGTCGGGATGTGCTTCCCCCTTCCATCCTCCCACCCCAGTCTTAAAGAAAAAACAATTCGTATGATAGAAAAAAATAACCTTTGAAACCCTTGATTTTGTCATACATACATACATACTGAACATACTGTACATACATAGATATAGCGCCCTTTGCAGAGGCGCTGTATCGAAATTTGAATTGTCCATAAACTTGTTGAAAAATGAGGGTTTTCGTTTTCGCTAGGCTAGGAAATTTAGTTTCAGTGGACCTTTAATTGACTCCAAACGACCTGTCAGCAGGTTCTGGCTGTTACGGGAACTTCTAGGTTGCAAGAATCAAGGTCCGGTCGCATGCGAGGTCTTCTCGAAACTCTAACAACTATCAGTTTCATGAATTTCAATGACGTCGTCAGGTCTGTTCTCGTAAAGTTGTGATTTATTTATTTAAAACATATACAGGATACAATTTCAGACAATATGTAGCAGTGTTTTTAAAAATGGTCCTGTTTAGATTAAAACAATTGAGAAGAGTCTTAATTTCGATGCAAGTTTATTCTACAACACACAGAATAGGCCTACTGATTTTATTTTTTTTTACGTTAACAATGTTAATATCACAAGGTAAGGTAATACAATTAATGATACACGTCTTAGTCAAATATTAAAATAATAACATTCAATAGTAAAAAGATCAGTAAAATTGTTTTAAGAAATATAAACAGCTTAGTCATACTATACCATTATATACATGTACGTCTTGGTTATATTTAAATTTACTTTTGGCGGTACAATGTTAAGTGAATCTGCAGTTCTTGTGTCATACCCTTGTCAGATCAAATACCATTTCTATTCAATTACAAGTTCTATGAAGTGCAATGCCGTTTAAACATTAAGGGCCTAAACATGCAATGCTATGCAATTTCCATGAAAAATTTCTTCTCCATGTACAGTATAATCAAAGTTATTTGTAACTATGCGTGCTGCTCTCTTTGGCAATCTGTGAATTAGGTTGTTTTAAATCATTCAGCCACTTTGAGAATTTAGTTGAATGTACTGAAGCTATATACCGTGTTAACATGTTATTTTTGACTTTTCAAAAATAATGAACTCAAATACAAATTTAATTTTTACATCATATTTTGTTTTATTTTTGATAAACATTCAGGGGTCAGAAAATATCAATACAGTATTTAATAACTTTCTGAAAATTAAAATAAAATATACTTTCTTTTTCAAGAACTGTGGAAAGCACAAAGACAATGCCTACTTAGCTGCTAAGTCTAATACATCCAGAATTATTATTACATTTGTACATAATCATTGTCATGACAATTAGTGAGGGCGCACTTACCCTGAACTCTAGCATAGGCGAATTCGAGTTATAACCCTTTTACATTTAAAAAAGTTAAAATAAACAAATCACACATATTAGATAAAATAAACACTACTAAAATCAACACCAATTAAAAAGTAACATTTTAATTATAAAGAACAATATTTGCGTCGATTTCCACGGTATTTACCCAAATGTTGTCATATCATAAAAGTAATGATTGTATTATATCAGAGAGCAGTCACCTCCCTAATTATATTAACATTATAAGTACATACATAAAAATTGTGGAGAAAACTATGTGATATATATATTGTGTAGAAATATATACACTATCTTGAATTGCAAAAAATTATATGTATGTAACAAAACTTCTCTCTTTAGAAAAATATTATGACTACATAATCAACACGTACTACTATTTCTCATGATTTTAATTTGCAATTAAACAATAAACTTTACAAACATTTAATAATAATATAATAGTTTTTAATATAGCACCCTATAATATCTGTCAGAGCGCTATTAAACACAAAGGAAAAAAATTTGATATTAAAAAGATGGTTTTTTTGGTGGCCTTAAGCATATTCAAGGAGTTTGCCGCCTTAATAAATATAGGGAATAGGGAGCTACATTACGTACATTATATTAACTAAAATTAACATTACATTAACTAAAATAATACTGTAGCACTAACTAAAACTATACTAATATCCAACTTAATTATCATCAGACACATGACATTATACTTATTATGATGTTAACTAATTGTATACTTATAATCATTAAAACGTTGTGACATTATTATATATAATATTTAACAAAAATTAACACTAACATATAATTTAATAAAATTAAAAATACTAATATAATTAGACATTAACATTAATTAACATTACACAATATAGGATTAATGATCGAGAATATAAAAGCGTAATTAACTTTTTTATTGTCGCGCCTTGATGAGCAATTACTATGCATAACTGAGATGAATTAATTATTAATTTACAATTAATAATTACAATCAGATAAGAGTGGCCATCAAAATATGAAAAGTATAACTTCAATTTGAGTACCAAGACCTGGAATGAATATTTGTTTATGTACATATGGTAAATTATTACCTAATATAAACTCAAAATCATCTTGCATGCATGATTGAGTTTCTTAAGACCCTCTATATACAATATTATCATTAAAACACACATGATTTGTTTGCTAATCCTTTCCATAAAACATTATTATTATTATTTGGAGCATATCGAATACACTGGAAAACATAGGATCTAATCTATCACAAAGACATTTATGTATCTATGTATTAGAGTACAATATAACTTTTATTAAGATGAACACATGATTGAAGCATAAAATATGATTGGTCAAAAAAAAGTGGTGGGAAATATATTTACTTGTTGACTAAACTGCAGGCCTGAATTATGTACATGCCAAATCAAGTGTATGTAAAATTACTATAATATATAAAAATTACTCCGCTCACGCTCAAATAATTCTTTCTGTAAATCTATTAAAACATTCCATTATAGAAGACAGCACCAATTTTACTAGAGGGTAGTACATAATGTCAAAGAGTATAAATAGAACAAGAGAGCAAAGTCCAGTTCGTAAAAACGTCATGCATGTGTAGGACGCCAACTAACGGTTGTATATTCTTTTTATTACCCAGTGCAGGGCTGCGCAGCGCGGTAGAAGTACGCCCGCTATAAACTCAGTAAGCAGAAAACAAAAGCACAATATCTTGTGGAGAACAGATAAACAGACAAACCTACAGTGCGCGGTGCAGTACTGGGTAATAAAACATATACAAGCGTTAGTTGGCGTCCTACACTAGCTGCGTAGAGCGTATCGTTTTTTTACGCTCCCAATGAGCGTTGTTGGCTCTCTTGTTCTATTTATACTCTTTGATAATGTTAATCAACAATAAACTATAGAGGGCAGCACCTAATGTTAAACAATAAAACACTATTGAATGCAGCACATAATATTAAACAATAACATATATCATCCAAGTACAATTTATTTTACCACTTGGTATTTAAAACTTGCAAGCAAGATTAATGTAATGTTTTAAAGTATATTTCTGTTATCAAAATTTCTTTAAAATGGATAAATAATTTATATATTTCAACTCTATCAGCTTAAAATTTATCTAGATATTCATATATTTTGGAATGTTTTTTAAATCTAATATTTATAAATTACCAACAATGCAAAACTACTCATGTATCTGTATAAAAATTAAATGAAATTATACTTGTAAAAATATAATGAAATCATTTTATATTAAACACATAAATTGGTTCACCATAGCCTTTCATACATTCTCATTAAAAAAAAAAACATATTTTGTAATTTTGGATCACACAGAGACAAGCAAGCACCATTACTTTAGAGCACATATGCATTTTCCATATATGGCTCAACATATGGTTGAACAAATATGGCTAAATTTGTCATTTGTTTAAACATTTCAGATTACACATTAATAAATTATTTAACTAGCAAATTCTACAGACTACATCACCTTCAGCTGATTCAAAGTATATTAAAGTTTTTTGCATCATTAAGATCTGTCAAGATAATTTAGTTTAGTTTAGTTTTAATTTATTTTCTTCAACAGAAATCTGTTATATGCCCATATATAGTCATGATGTGCCAGTACATGACTGTGGTGTGATGTCATCATGCACATGTCTTGGTCAAATACAGTTTGATATCCTGGACAAAACTTTAGACCTCATAATGGAGCTGTTGCTAATCAATGGATCTGTGATTCAGCTGCTGCAACCATTCCAGCAAATATGGATTTTGAATTAGCCAATAACGTCGCAGGCTTATCATACTCAGCAACCTGTAATAAAATGTAAATAGAAGCTTACAATCTATAATTTATTTTTTTAGACCCAAAATTAAATGTAATGTAAAACTGTAAAAGAAAATTAAGGGTTTGTAGAGATCTCCATCGTTCAATAGACACACAGTGCTAACACCAGCTTAGTCAAATGAGCGAAAAGTGTTTTAGGCTATACATTAAATTAATACTTGCTAATTAACTAGAACATATGGGACAGGCCCTCGGGACCCACAAAATAACAACGTTCTTGAATGATTTTGAGAAAGTACAGTAAGGTAACAAACAGTTAAAAAAAGACATAGAATATGTACATTATTTGTACTATATAATTCTGATTATTATTATTACTACAATGAAATTTTAAGAGATTTAAATAGTAATACCTTTCCAGCATCCATGACAAGAATCTTATCACAGTCCATTATGGTGTTGAGTCTATGAGCTATTGTTAGCATTGTGCAACTTTTGAATTCTTCACGGATTGTCTTCTGAACCAAACTGTCTGTTTCAGTATCAATGGCTGCCGTGGCTTCATCTAGCATCAACACCTGGAATTCAATGATCATTATTACAAAAAAATAAATTGAAGCTTGCATGGTGAAGTAACAATATGTTAAATGCTTGCAGTCAAAAAACAAAGGTAGTTCTAAAAGGAGCAGGGTTTTTTGAGAACATCCAATGTTTCGATTATTCTCCTGATGACTATCGAATCAAATCAATCAGAACTTTGGATATTCTGAACAAAAAAATAACAGTTCTATTCAAGCATTTGATGTTACAATATATTTTTATCAAAATATAAAAGATGGAAGAACGTTGATATAATGATGACTATGATGAAGATAGAATAATGTTAATAATGAAGATGATGATGATGAAGATGATGATAATAAAGATGGACGAATAAATGAATGTGATTATGTTGATGGTATGACAACATTAATGCACTGACTGGTACTAGTATGGGAATTTATATTGCACTTCTTCCTTGCGGTTATAAAGCGCAGTTCTTTTCCCTGGTCATTGGGTCCACATGCTAAGTGTTGCTACTGGTAATCAGCGCAGGAGCAGGCAACCCCACCAGGTACCCATTTATACTCCTGGGTGGAGAGAAGCCATGCAGATAAAGTGTATTGCTCAAGGACACAAGTGAAATGTACAGCGAGGGATTGAAACACCGTCCTCAAGGTTGGGAAACCAAACCGTTCCCGCTGCGCCAAACTTCTTCAACACCGAGTTATTAAATCAGAAGTATTCCTTACCCTACTGTTGCGCAGCAATGCTCTGGCCATACAGAGTAACTGCCTTTCACCAACTGAAAAATTATCTCCTCCTTCAACGACAGCTGACTCCAGCTTATTATCTAATGATTGAATCTGAAAAAAAAAATGTCATTTTTTGAGAATTTTAGATTTGTTTATATTTGTATTAGTAAATTAGACATTGTCTTGTTTATGTAGTAATACATATGTACACATTGATATTAGCCAATACTAAAACATGGTTGAATCACAGCTTTGGTGTTGCATGGTGTGGCAGGGGTTCTAATAGGTTACACTGGTTCAAAATGATTTGAAAAAAGATTCCCTTTAAGTTTTATTACAGAAAATGACAACATTTATATTCGACTTGGGGGGGGGGGGTGTGTCTTACTCACATCCATTGCAACCCCCAACAATACAGGTTTGAAAAGTGCACAATGACCAGGAGACTGAATGCCTCAAGCGCAGTAAGAACAGATTGATTTTGCAGATACCAGTGCTACATAATTATTACACACCATAAAATTGAATACAATAAAAGGCCAACTCAGACAGCATTGTATGACATAGCACGATGCAATGTATCATCTGGGACAGGCTTTAGGTCTTTGGGAGAGTATTAAACATGCTTGATATTCTACGACGCGACTGTCCCTGACACAGACCTGTCACGTCTGCATTTACGTCACACAAACCCAGCGTGTAAACTAACGGTGTCGGGCTGCATCGTATAACACTGTCTGAGTTGGCTTTAACTGATACTATTCGCCAATGTTCTTTTACCTTTTCCTTCATGTATGTTCTTTCAAGTGCCTTCCATAAATGTATATCCTCGAAAGAATTATTAGGATCCAAATTGTATCTGTAGTTATTTAAATGTTGGGAGAAATAATGCGTAAGGCAATGAAATGTTCAGGCCAAAAATGTACACATGTCCAATGCAACCAAAGAATTCCCATAATGCAAAAGAATTCTTAAAGTGTGCATCTAATATATCCCATGATATAAAATACATCCTAATAGAAATTAATAGGATACAATTCCTCAGTGTAACAGTACATATATTTATTTAAAATAAAATAAATTGAGACAAGAGCTTTAACTAGCTCAAATTGGCTTGTTATGGTCAAGATATTGTATATCAAACAATACAACAGTAAACATCCCACAATGCAATACTGAAGCCTGGTTCTCACGAGAGCCCTAGTATCCGGATCGAGAGTTAACCGTTAGCGCTAACCGTTAGCACCTGCGTGAGAACGGCCGATCGGTTAGCACTAACCGTTAGCGGTACCCGGATACCGCTAACGGTTAGCAAGCGCTATCGGTTAGCAAGTTGAGCGCGTTTTTATTATCAACCAATCACACATACACGTTTACAATTTCCAGTTTTTTATTGGCCAGTGATTCGATCATCATATTCTTGGTATCCGGATCGGGATCTTCTCGTATGGACGCACAGCAGCTAACGGTTAGCAGGATCCGGATCTTGCTAACTGTTAGCTGCCATGTGAGAACATAGCCTATGTCCAACTATACACAAGAATTTATTCTATCAAGTCCTACAGTGCAATAGAATAATGTCCCACAATACAAAAATATGTAGTGAGCAATGCAACATTATAAATCTGATTATCTGAATAATACTGTAAATTAATGTAATGATAATCTTTTCTGTACCTGACAGTTCCAAGGAAAAGGACTGGATCTTGTGGAATGATTGACAGCTTTGATCTGAGGTCACTGAGTCCAATCTTACCTAGCGACACACCATCAATTACAATTTCACCATCAGCTGCTTCCACCAATCGGAAGAGACCAACACCTAGCGATGATTTACCTGTAAGGAAAATAAAATTTAAAATATAATTTCATAACTGTATGGCTTATAATTGTTGACATTTGATACCTATGTGAATAAAAGATTAATGATGAAAAGTTGTGTGAACTAGGACAGCTCTGTGCGATGCAGCCCGACATGATTTGTTGTCGTGTCAGGTCTGTGTTAAATGCGATAGGTCTGCATCAGGGACAATCATGTTGTAGAATACAAAACATGTTTAATATTCTCACAACAACCTAAAAACGGTCCCCGTTGATTAATTGCGTCGGGCTACAATGTACAACGCCGTACAACCTTTGGCCTTTACTGAACAGAAAATGTTAATTATTTATTAATAATTAAGGTCTGAGAACATTTGAAACTTTACGTACAAGTCAGATAAAAAAAAAACAAGGAAAATACTTCAGAAAATGAATGCATTCTGTAGTACCTGAACCAGTTCTACCCACAATTCCAATCTTCTCCTGCGGCTTAATTTCTATGTTCACACCCTTCAACACAAGAGGGAGCCCATCCCTATAGCGCATCTTATAGTTCTTGAATTGTATTTTGCCTTTCTGTGGCCATTCTGCAGTTGGTTTTGTTTCTTCTATAGTAGCTGGCGCCTCAGGTTTTAAATCGCGTACGTAATTTAAGATTCTCTCGACAGAAGTGAAACGTGCTTCAGTCTCTGAAGCCATTATAACTAAAAATTGGAACATCCCAGTTATCTGTGAAGGCAATAATAGTTTAAACATAGAATCTATAATACAAAATCTTAAATCTTAAACTGAAATCACATAGATCATTAGTTTTATGTTATAATAAATACAATGGAGAATTTGTATAGCACCTGTTAGATAATAGTATGTCACTGGCGCTTAAAGATACTGTACAAGAATTATTGATTAGAGGCTTTAAGGAGGGTCTTGAATGCATCAGTATGAGAAGTTGATCTAAGTTTAGATGAAAGTATGGAGTTATAAAATAAATGTATTTATACCTCCATGGTGGAAGAGAGTTCAATAATAGGGAGCCTTCGATTTGTGCGATATGATGCTAGAACGGAATCACTCATGCGTGACCGCCGATGTAGATTTGGCTAAATTGCATTCCAGAATCTACTCGACGAAGTGACCTTAACGTTTTCGCATGCGCAGATGACTTTTAGTGACGTCATTACGTTCTACGTCCTACTGCCGTCGTGCAACCGAAAACTCCCTAATTCCGTAGCGGCGAAAGAAAAAGAATGTTTGATGGTATGAACATGCAGAATTTGAGGAACAGATAACCTGAGAGAGTTTGACTGTCTTGTGGAACGTAAAGATAATTGTTGTTAGATTGATTTGGTGGTCTATCAGTTATACACTATCAGATCGCCTACTTATAAGACTACAAAGGAGGACTGCTTTAGGGTATGGGAGTGGACTGCGCTACTACTTTCTTGGGATGTTCAAGGGAGCATTTTAGTTTTAGTAGGCTCTATAATAATGATAATTACATTCCAAATTAAAATTAAATAAATCAAAGTTTATAATAGTGGTCTGTCTATGCAGACACACCTGAATTTATAATTTAAGTATAATTATCTAGATTATGCTGATGATAAAATAATTTTGAAGGGTTGTTTTAAAGTGTACCAGGCATAATGAATAGTTCTATTTTTGTAAAGGGGTGTTGTTACTGGTTCCCATTCACAAATATATATATATAATAAATTTAGCTTTGTCAAGTATCATGGAGTTATAACTCTTTCATGGTTCCATAGATATTTTACAGTAAAAAAAAACAAAGCAAAAAAACAGAAAAACTAACTGTCAGTAAGAAACATTTTTAAATACATATAAATAAATATTTTGAAATATAACAAATTGTCTTTTGAATGACCACTGCAGCGTTTTTATTCGAGGGGGCATTTTTTGGGGGTGTTTATTCAAAGCGGGGTGTTTATTTGAATAAATACAGTAATTGACACCCACCTGGACAGTATATGATACAACAAGGCCAGCGTCTGAAGGAGAGATGTTGTCCTTGAAAATAACAATCAGAAGGTTAGTGAGGGTCGAGATGATAATCACAATTGTTTCAAGTCGGATACCTGCCCATCGAGTAGAGATACGGAACAAAAGGTACGGCAAAGACTGGTAGTCGAGCAATTCTTTAAATCTGAAGAGAGATTACAAAATTACATAAACATAATTATCAGGCACAGATCACTCAAAAAAAAAAAACAAGGTTTATCAGACATCACCAAACAAAAAAAGACACATTAAAAAACAAATAACTAGTCTGTCACTTGTGGTAATGCCACCTGTACTCAAGTTTGTCAAAATGAGGGAATGCAGTAGCATAAGGTGGTAGGGCTGGGGATAACAAAATCTTGCACCCCATGTTGTCCTACCCAACCACTAGAATTTTTTTGAGCACAAAATGAATTCACCCAAGTACATAAAAACAATGCCAAGCCAGAAATTCCCAAACGAGGAATATGATATCCCCAATATAATCCTAAATTTGGTGGGGCTGAGGTGAGCAAATTTTGAAAACAGACATCCCTAGATGTCCCGTGGGCTGGATAAACATATTTGGTGGGCTGAATTTGGCCCACGGGCCAGGGGTTGAATACCGAGGATATAAAGGCTATAAAATAAATCTTTTTAAATTGTTATTAAGCTGACTTACCTTTCTATGAATTCACTGGTTTTATTATATGCATGTATTGTTGAAAGACCCTGGACTGTTGCACTAATGTGTGAATAGTATGGTGATCGGCAGACATTTTCAATTCTTTTCAAGTCGCGTATCCCACGTCGGTACAGAGTCAGAATAAAAGCAAACACCAAGGCGAGAGGGACAACCGCGATGAGAAAATATGGAAATACAAAGGCGATGACGAGTAATGCAAACAGGACAATAAGTGAGTTTTGAAGAAACAATTCAAGATTCAAAGGTAGAAGTGTGTCAACTAAAATAAAATATAAAAGAATTATAAAAATCTTTAATATATATGAATAGATTATAAATATAACAGCATACAATTGTAAATAATTTCTTTGCATTTATTTCAGACATAAATTTAACATGAATATCATAGATATTAACAGTCAAAAGTCAATAACAGTGACAAAGATAATACAATAAACAAGAGCATCAATGATGCAATAGCACACTTAATTGACAATGGCAATAAATTTTGGGGAAAAACATTCACCGCTCAGTTAACCTTTGGAACAATCTTCCCTCAGATACATGCAATTTATTAAATTCTTTAACTTTTCATTCTTTCAAAAATTTGATTTCATTTACAACTGTTCATTTTGCTTTTTTTTTTTAGTAATAAATTCTTAAAGTATTATTACATAATCTTAAGATGTTTTTGAATATTAACCCTACCATAAGGAAGAACAATGTAAATTGATTAAGTATTCAGAAGTAAAGAAAGATCTCTATCTATATATCTATCTATATATAACGTTTGAGTGTTGTCGGTGGGAACTGGTGTGGTCATGGAGTGTGTTGTTAGTTACAACTATTGAACAGTAACATTTTTAACTAGTCATATTATGCAGAATTATAGTAGCGATCTACTAATACTGTAATATTTATTTATATATTGTACAATAGAAATAGCCATGGTAAATTGTGGAAAGAAAGTCCCTTAGTGACGACAGTTGCCAGGTTGAGCAAAAATTTCTCCATAGAATCGCCGACTATGGAGTACATGCGCACAATGGACATTTTTTAATGACATTCTGTTCAGACAGTCACTGACAATCAGTAGACGGCGTCGTGTTGTCTGACCCCCACAGGGAGTGGAGTGGGATATACGGCGTCTTGTTGTCTGACGCCCACAGGGAGTGGAGTGGGATAGACGGCGTCATGTTGTCTGACCTCCACAGGGAGTGGAGTGGGATAGACGGCGTCGTGTTGTCTGACGCCCACAGGGAGTGGAGTGGGATAGACGGCGTCGTGTTGTCTGACGCCCACAGGGAGTGGAGTGGGATAGACAGTGTTGTGTTGTCTGACCTCCACAGGGAGTGGAGTGGGATAGACGGCGTCATGTTGTCTGACGCCCACAGGGAGTGGAGTGGGATAGACGGCATCGTGTTGTCCGACACCCACAGGGAGTGGAGTGGGATAGACGGCGTCGTGTTATCTGACGCCCACAGGGAGTGGTGTAGGATTTGTTGGCCAAACGTCGTATGAAGTAGTAAGTGCCCAGCTTTAAGGCAGGTATAACTACATAAGTATCTAAATCTACTAATATACACACCTACTGTATAAAAGTGTTAAACTTAAATAAATTCAATTATTTCTCAATTATCCATGACATAGGTTCCCATTATAAATCTCTTAAGGCCAAAAAAAAATAAATTGTTTGTTTGCCATTTTTTTTTTTTTAAATGATAAATAGGGGCTGGTTGGAAAAGGTCTTTTTGTCTTATTTAGTTTTTTTTTTTAAAGATACTCATCAGATGGAGTAAAAATAACCCACAGCAGCCTAGAATGGCAATATCTTACATCAGACAACAACTTTAGACAAAATTTGTAGGGCATCTGGCAAAAAATAAAAGTAAATTCAGTCACATTTTTTTTTTATTTGTAAAGTAAAAAGCTAAAAGCTTTTTTTAATTTTTTTGTTATTCCGCCCCTATTTTTTTCAGTGAGTTAGGGGCGGGTGGAGAAGGGCAAACAAACATAATTTTTTTGGCCTAATTAGGATATTCAAGAAACCAGATATACTTAAATTCATACCTTCATTTAAGTCTGTGGAGAACCTATTTAATATTCGACCAGTTGGAGTCGTATCGAAGAAACTCATTGGACAGCGAAACACTGTGCGGAACAAGTCATCATGCATGTTAGACGACGCCCGGAGGGTCAACTGTGAAGCAATAAAGGTATTTACTTAGTTAACGAAACCTCACAAATACTCAAAATTTAAAAACTACAGATAATATTTTCAGTTGTCATTCAAATAAAAAAATCCATTCAAAAAATCTGTTTTGTTACTCCGCAAACAGAACTGCTAACAACCAAGTTGGTCCAATGTTCTGCCTTAAAGTCAATTACTAACAGGAAAAAAATGTGAGGTGTCATAACTAGTCTTGTGGTATGCCAAGTGAATTTGATATACAGGTCTCCCTCAAATTAAATACGCCTCCAATTAAAGACCACCTCCAATTAAAGACCACTTTGCTGTTGCCCCAAATAAACAAATGTTTTTTTACATTTATTATTCTAATTAGAAACCAAAGCTTTTAAAGACCATGGCTATCCCAGTCTCAAAAGTGGTCTTTAATTTAAGAAAAAATATCTGAAGTGATATTTTGACATATTTTGAGTTGAGTTACCTATTAAGTTAAATGTGTTTTTGAAGCTATACTCAACCTAGGATCCTGACCTGATTAACGACAAAAACATGGCTTATACAGCCATCTTTCTAAATACAGTATATCAATAAGGAGCTTTTTATTGCACGACAACGGTAATGACGTCACTAAAAGTCATTTGCGCATGCAAGAACGTTAAGGTCACCTCATCGAGAAGATTCTGGAATGCAATTTGGCCAAATCTATGTATGCAGAGAATGTAGGACGCCAGGTAGAAGTGAATCCGTTCTAGCGTCGCGTTGTCCCACAAATCAAAAGCTCCCTAATAACTCATTTTATCACAACAGCTCACAGATAACAGAGCAAAGTAGTAGTATGGAGGCAAACATTCAATAAAGTGAGAAATATTTGTGTGAATATTACCTTTGCAAATATTCCACTCTTGCATGCTGCGAATATTATAATGGCAACAAGAGTAAGTCCATAAACAAGAGTATAGAAATTCAAATCTGGGTTGTCCGCTATACTATCACTTATCACTTCGGTACCATTTACAATAATTGTTGTGTTCTGTAAGAAAATAAAGGTGAAAATACTAAAGTATATCAGCATCAAAACTTGATTTTCAAAATCCATTAGTAGATATAAAAGCTGTGAAAAAAAATTCTTTCAGTGGCAAATGATCTACAATAATACTCAACAGGTTTTCAATTCAAACACTGCCAATTGTTCTTGTGTAATACTCCAGGCTATATAAATCTTTGTCCACACTATCAAATTTTATGTGATATGCCCATATATACAGTAGTCATGATGTGCCCATATATAGTCATGATGTGCCCATATATAGTCATGATGTGCCCATATATGTCATATTACACCCAAATATGGGCATATCAGAATTAACTTTCCTAACATGCCTAATAAATGAAGGTTGTTATTTTTGTTATTTACGATCAGTAATTATGTAGTATTTAAGATTAGTCTGGGGGGCCTGATGACAGGCCTTGGCCTCCTTGGTCCCCGGCACTTGTTGTAGTTAAGAGACAAGTGAAATAAAAATTAAAGTATATGTAAAGCATATTTGTCACATAAAATTTGATTAGAGGGAACAGAGCCGAAGTACCCCACAAGTCACGCAAGTCTCTCTGAAATCACCCACATTCCACACGAGTAAGAAAGAATTTCCAGAAAATTTGCATGCTTTTTTTTTTGTCTTTCTAAAGCTTGCTGTCAAATGGGCATCATCATATGCAGTAATATACAATAAGATGTATTAAAAAAAATGTCCATACACTAGATCTTACAAAAAGTATCTTCTCCCAATTTGGAACCTCTATCTAAAGTATTGCTACTGTAGGCCTACTTACCCCACTACCAGCGTCAAGCCAGATACTGAGCCAAATGTTGTTGAAGGACAGGGAACCTATCATCAAGACGTAGACACTCAGCAAAATAACAGTCATGAGAACACCCCCCATGGCATTAATGTAGCCTTTGAAGGTAACGCCCTTGATAGCGCCCTCACCCTGCTGCTCTTTCTGAATCAGCTGACCTGCAAATAATAAGAGATATCAGTTATGTAATGTTGCTGTTTATGATTATATCTGTTTCCTCAGTAATTATCACCTCGAAGGACATTAACATCATATAGATAATAAAAACATTTGATGCCAAAGGCAAGGTCAAGGTCATGGAAAATTGTTTTTCTTTTACCCTTGTGCATAAAAGAATTTAACGGAATCACCAATCATACATGGCATGCATACTGCTCGGTATTCAGGTAGAGGCAGAAAATAATGGAATTGTCAACCATACACAGCCTGAGTATTGATCGGTATTCAGGTACAGGCAGAAAATAGTGGAATCGCCCATCATACACAGCCTGTGTATTGCTTTGTATTTAGGTACAAGTAAAAAATAATGGAATCGCCCATCATACACAGCCTGCGTATTGCTCGGTAGTCAGGTACAGGCAGAAAATAATGGAAATAATATAACATGATATCCATTCTCTTTATTATTCGGTACTTATTGCGGTCTAATATTTAATAAGCTACGAACGGATGATTCATGACAGACAGGACTTTTTGACTTTTACCCATCATACACGGCCGCGTATTGTTCAGTATTCAGGCACATGGCGAAGATATGCACTCTATAGAGTGACTGCTCCAATCTATATTATTATTTATTATTATCATTATCATTATTATTATTATTATTACAATATTATTATTATTAATATTATTATTATATGAAGAACAGCTAATTTGTATTTTATTACATTTTTTTCAATTAGGAATAGGTAAAAGATTGCCAAAAACTATAGTAGTCAGTGAGTTGTAAGTAAAAATCACCTTCAAAGGTGTTCTGTGCATATACTCAAGGAGTATAGAACTTCAAAAGGTCTGACTGTCATGGTTTCCTTGGAACGTAATAGCTATTTCAAAAAGTGCTGCCAGGAAGGGGGCGCCTCCTTAAAGATGAGTTTTCGAACGAACTGTATACAAATTCTAACTGGGCGCCCCCTATCTTGTGGCTGTATTTTTTTTTTAATGTTCCATTGCGTGCATACAAAATCAGGGCAGTCGGGCTTCTTGCAATTTTCTATACTCTTTTCTCTGTTTTTCTGTTAGTGGGCATTTACTGTTATACATACATATACTGTGATATACCCATTAAAATCATAATTTTGAAAACCAATACAAAATAGGCATGTGCTTTAAGGCACAGCAAAACAACAATCAACATACCGTATATCAATACAAAAATATTAAACAGCATGCATTTTGAGTTACTACCAACACAAATGCTTCAAGATTGTGAATACTGTAATTTTTAATTATCTACCTTTTGTAATATAACATGCAATTTGACCTTAAGGGTCACAATTTGTTACAAATTTTGATAGAATTGGTTTGAATTTTGAATAAAGTATAATAATAATAACATTATTAGAATCATGCACTGGACTGTTCATAAGCAGTTTTTTTTCTTCTGGATGAACACAACACATAGTGAGGGTTTTGCCACTGGAAAAAACACTATGTGAAGCCTGGTTTCCATAGAATCGCTACACAGTCGCTATAGCGTTTTCAATGCAACCGTTGCACTACGTAGCTGTCCCCGACACAATCGGGAACGCTCCCTGATTCAACTGACCAATCAGCATCGCCAAAAGAGTTGGCGAACCGATTTTATGGACACCAGGCTTCAGTATAGATAGAATGAGGGTTGCCATCCCGAAACCAGCGTACAGTCGCTAAATGTTAAACTGAGTAAATAGGGAGCTTTCGATTTACGCGAAGACGCGACGCTAAAAGATATTCACTCATGCGTGACCGTCCTACCGGGCGTCCTACGTTATCTGCATAGATAGATTCATGCATATCGAAAGCTGCCTATTAGCAAGAGAATGTGGCAGTACTGTATTGAATACCTTTGTACAGAGAAGCCATCATTTTGGCAATAGTACAGGTAGGTCAATTCCAATCAATTATCTGTCATTTGATAGCTTATAATGGTGAGAATATGAATATATTAACAAGTAATCTCTCTCGTTTTGGTCACTGATGCTGGTTTTGGCATGGTAAGCCCCAAATATTAAAACATGAAGTTGTGCTTTTTACTATTGGAACAACAAAATGTGGGTAGAAAGAGTTCTATTTTAATTGGATAACACCAATGGGAAAACCAAAATTACCGCATTAACAGCGAGTCTCACTTACCCTTCTCATCAAAGGAGTCATCTGTGTAAGTAGCATATTTGAAGAATAGTAGACACAGAATTATATTATATGTACACAGTCGTCATGTAAAATTACCTGAACGTCAATTTTTTTTTCTTCTTTTCATGGACCAGGGGCAGATTGCTATAAAACGGTCTTTTCTGGTTAACTCCTCGAATAAAGCCGGCTTTATCACTGAGGCAGTCTTACTAAAGTCATTCCTCTAAGACCATTGCTATAAAACAGTCTTCCCTAAGACCGATTTGAGTATTGAAACGCAAACAACCACTCCCTGGTAACGTAAGATGGAGGGCAACGTATCGAAATGGATGTAAATAAACGCCTTAGACCTATTTTTACAGACGCTGAGAAGTGTGCGGAGTATTCGTTGTTCGATTCTCCGACTTTCACGTTCTAGGCCTAGGTCTTGTCCTTGCACTGTTGAATTAATCGCCAGGATGAAAATGATTTAAGACCGTTTTAAGCCTCCTCCGAGTAGGCTTTAAAATTTAAAAAGGCTAACTGATTAGACTGCTGTATAGCAATGGTCTATAATCATAGACCAGTAGTGACGTCACGATTATAGCCAGCTAACCGTTAAGACCGTCTAAAGACTGCTTATAGCAATCCACCCCAGGGCAGAAGTCAAATTCAGCAGATGTTCTATAAGACAGCATTACAGTTTCTTGTGAAGCTCACTGTGCTTCGTACAGAGGAAAGAGAGCAAATTGTTTTGTACAGGCTTTACTGCCTATTCTATTTCCTGGCAAATGATATATATCTTGAATGCCAAATAAATATTATTAATATTATTATTATTATTATTGATTTAAAATAACGTCTCATAAACTTATAAATATCAAAGGTTTAAATGATTGTGAGATATATGTATATATTCTACTTAGTCCTCTTCTCTTTTTTTTGTGAATTTTTGTAATGTTTTATGTTTTGCATAATATTTATACACGTTGAAAAAAAAAACATACATGGCTTTGTTCACACTATCAAATTGTATTTGACAAATAACTGTCAAAATGCCAATATATGGGCACATCACACAAATATGTCACATCAAATATTTCAGTGTGAACAGAGGTTTATGTCAGAGGGAAGGGCGACATACCTTCATTTTCCATATCCATGGATTCAACGCTTTTGACACTTTTTGATGACATTCGACTGACAGATCGCTTGAAGGAGCCTGTTCTTCCGGAGCCTACAGAGGCGGCATCCTCCTCCCCTTCAAATTCAACCACCTCTTCTTCTTCTTCCTCTTCATTCTCTTGCTTTGCATGGAACGTCTCAATCAAGAGGGCGTATTCGCCTTTCGCTGCAATTAACTCGTCATGGGTTCCAATTTCAGCGATGAACCCATCTTTCATTGTCACAACGTTATCACAATCTTTCAAATACTGAATGAAAGAGATTAACGTTTTGTTTATAGCTGACTGTTAGGTTAGCACAGATTTACAGATAATAAAACAAAATGTAAAAAATATGTAGCAGTCTGAAACAGAATAAAGCAATACAGGAAACACTTCACTTCAATCTTTAATCCTATTATACTGAATGGAACTATTCTTTTATAAACCAATATTTTATGTGCGACTTCTGATACATTGTAAAGCATACAATGATTGGCTCCCTATTTGACAGTTCGGGATACTGTGTGCTGCCCTCTACCAGCTTTTTTAAGACTAAAACTAAGGAGGCAACTCATCACCTAAAGCAGATTTGTTGCTTTTGAATCAAAACATCCCAGAACATAACAAATATTGGCTTAATTACAAGGGAATTATGATTCACACAACACAACAAATTAATACTGAATCAAACTATTCTTTTATAAACCAATAATACAGAGGTACTGTGATGTTTTTATACGTTGCAATGCAGAAACTGATTGGCCTCCCTACTTAACAGTTCTGGATACTGTGTGCTGGTCCCCAACCAGCTTTTCCAGGACTACAACTGGAGAAGCTAAGCACTGCTTAAGGCACGTTTTGGTATTGGTTCAAAATACCCCACATTGTTAAAAAAACACTGATTTTAATTACTACAATACAGTAGTTTGATATCAATACAATGATTAATTACTGTTACTGTAATTGTTATCTTTGGATTTGATTGGATTTCTTCTGTGTGATACACATCAAGGATACTTCACAAAAGTCATGAAGACATTACCTGTGGGGTCCTTCTGCTACACCAGGAAACAATCCCCTACTCTCTTACAAAGAGTGTAGTGTATTCTTTAAGGTGCACATGAAACACTTTGCACACAGAACCAATGGCTTTAAAATAATGTCTCATTCTAAAGACGGTGTGCTTTGGAAAGTTGCATTTCAGCCCTCCAGGTGAAACGCAAGAAAAGTAGCTATGGGAATTGGACCTGGGGACTTAGAGATCTCCACGTTAATTAGGGCACACACCGTGGCTTCTACCAGTTTAACCAACTGAGCTAGCTACTCTATTTGCAATTGTCATTAATATTATTAATTCTATGAGCCATAATACAAATGCTGATTTTTCTATATTCCTTACCTGAAGCTGATGAGTAACAAAGAGAACCGTCTTATCCTTGAGGGCAGTCTTTATACAATTTTCGAAAATGTGTTGTCCTACGTGAGCATCAACCGCACTAAGAGGATCGTCAAGGAGGTATATGTCCTGATCAGCATAGAGCGCCCTTGCAAGGCTTATTCTCTGCTTCTGACCACCACTTAGGTTAATTCCTCGCTCACCAATCTGAACAAATTAAACAATTTTTTCCCAAGAAAGTGTAAAATTTATTACAATTAATACAAATATGACAAGTGACAATTTTCATCATTAGGATTTAAACTGATTTTTAGAACTAGATAAGTTCACGAATTTTATATTAAAAATACCAGCAAACTATATCATAAAGGATAAGAAATTGTTGTTATTGTCAAATTCATTCCATATATATAATTTGACATATTAAACCAAACAATTTTCAAAAACATTTTTACCTCTGTTTCATCTCCATTTGTCAAAATTTTAATATCTGGCTTTAAACTACAAGCCTCTAACACCATCTCATATCTTTCCTGATTAAATTCACGGCCGAACAGGATATTTTCACGTAACGTGGCATTGAACATCCAAGCCTCTTGCGCTGAATATGCAAATGAGCCATTAATGAGGCATTCGCCCTCTAGGAGGTGCATCTGACCAAGAATAGCTGATATAAGGGAAGACTTCCCACTGCCAACAGCTCCACAAACTCCGGTCAATTTTCCCTGGAAAGGTAATAAAGTAATTGAAAAATAACTAAATGAATTTTATAAAAATTATTATCAATATATTTTCATGTCCATATACACATTATCAGGGCTGTATCCAGGAACTGCCATTGGGGTGTGGAAAGATGGACAAACTGGGGTGAGTAAACGGTTAAGATAGAGATAAACTGAATAATAAAATTGTTGATTAAAATGTGAAGATTTAAGATTCCCTTTTAATCTTTGTGGACCTTTTTCTAATTTGGAGGGGTGTGCACACACTCATTGCACTTCCATCCCCACCTGAATATGGGCTTCGTTAAATATTAAATATGTTTGTTTTTGCATTTTTTAAGCACATGAGCTCATTGACAGAGTTTGTATCGTCAAAGAGTGGTCAATAATAATTTTGTTGATTTACCTTTTCAAGATGGAGATCGATGTTATGAAGAACCTCAGCAACACCTTCCGTCAAGACTGGAAGACGTTTAGGCTTTGTGCTTTCTTTCAGAATGCGATCCAACTCTTCGATGGGTACACTTCCACGTCGGTTCACCTCTCTCCGGATGCCGTTGCCACCCTGTTTCTCATCAACCTCTGGCATGTCGACCTGGAAGGATACATCCTGGGTTTCTACAGGTTTTTTCGCAGCGCGGTTATTTTGATTGCTTGATTTTTTATTGCCTTTCTGTCCAGGATTTTGTGGTTCTTTCTTGTCTTGTTTGTCCCAGGCTAGCGATGCATCTGACAAGATGACAGCATATTTAGACTCCTTACTAATATAATGCAGTGGCTGCATGTCATCCATGATCAAAACATTCTTTAATAATAAAGAACAAATAAAACAATTAAATTTGTATAATTTTGGTTATGTTATTGGGTCATATTTTTAACACGTTTAAAGCCACGCCTTTTGTACAAGTTCTGCACCAAATGCAAAAAAAAGTTTACATATGAAAGCATACTTTTCCCAAACTACGTTTCGTCACAAATCATCAAAATTGTGTGTCTATTAAATTGGCGGGAAAACAATTAGGAGACGAGCAAACTGGAAATAGGAAAATTCTTGTTATTGCCTGTGCCAAGTGCACCCTCTGTATGATGAGTATACTTTTCACTGGCAGCGAACGAGTTGACATGCTGATTTCCATCTACGAATACTCATGCAGGATTTAAGAAGATCCTTTCGTATTACTACAGTACTACTTAATATGTAACAGTCTTAACACAGCTAGCCTTTCGGCGGGCAGTTCAGGAAAGTTAAGCTAGGCTCTGCGTGGGCCTCAACTATGCATGATGATGTGGTGCCATCAACTGATTGTTTGGTGGCAGTCAAAGTGTGGATTGTGGAAATAGAAAAGGTATGTCGCACATGCTTCGCCACATTTAATCTCCATGGAATCGAATCACATCGACTCGGTTGACGGAATGTTTAAATGCATTCCAATCACAACAGAGGCTGAAATACGTACATGCTTAACAAGCACCCGCATGTGTTTGTGAATGTTTCTACCACTGTCGCTTTGTGGGACCTTAGCAACTATATCCAAGAGGTAGAGCTTAGCAGAAAGATCCATTAGAAGTGTAATGCTCTGTGAGGAAATTCTCAATGTTTTCAGTCTGCAGAATAATTCTGCCATTGCAAGATTTGAACCCAACACGCTCAAATGGAAAGGCATGTGCCATTCGTGTGCCTACTACCATTCTACAACTGTAATTCTTTAAATCCTAACCTACCTGCATTCTTCTGACAGCTATGCCAGCTTCAGCAAGTAACCTAATGGCCCATGTCAGAGGTCCCAGTACAAAACGCAGTGTGTTTAACAGAGCCACCAGCGTGAAAACCTCAGACGCTGTGAGGGTATTTCCAAAACCTATATGAATCAGTACGCAGCAAACTGTTGCAATGTTGGGAGTGATTGGAGCGATTGAGATGCTAATACTCTGAAGGTATCCAGCTTTTTCTAGAGTCCCTTTTTCTTCCTTCCTAATGCCTAGACATAAAGAAACAAATACTTGTGAAAACAACCACAAAATAACAAAGGAAATTATCAAAATAATTATATAAATTTGTCCAGGGCTAAAACTAATGGATAATTGGATGGGTGAATGGATTGATAGATGATGGGTAAATGGGTGAGTATATGGG
>NW_022694961.1:91682-138997 GCF_011630105.1 Anneissia japonica | reverse complement strand
TTTTGGACAATTCAAGTGGTCCTTCAACTGGCCCCAATTCCTGTCTCTTATACACATCTAGATGTGTATAAGAGACAGGTTAGAATCTTACCAATTATAGATTCTGAAAATGGTTTCTCCCAAGCATACATTTTGATGAGTTTGACATATGTCAAGAGCTCGTTCATCTTCTGCACACGGTGGTCAGTTATGATGATTCCTTTTTGGCGAATAACCGATGTTAACTTTCCAAAAACAATCTAAAAAATAAATATACATCTTAGAAATGAACTGTTGCCATTCACAATGGATTAGGGCACATAAGCATAGATGCAAAAATAATATATTTACAACATATTTGCATTAGGTAAAACTAAAATTTACATTCTTTGCTTTATATGCATTAAGTTTATTTTGGGTTTTTATTGCATTTTGTAGCTCTATGTGCAGTCATGAAGTTCAGATCAGCATAATTTATTGTCATTTGTAAAATTCATTTTACATAGAAATACAATTGCAAGTGCCCATAATATCTCTGCATGTTTCTAAAGTTTAAAATTTTTTTTCTCAGGTGCACTAAAATACTAACACTTAAATGGCTAATAAAGAAATATAGGAAACTAATTTACTTTAAAAACTAATTATATAATAGAATATAATTATATCTAAAAAACATATTTTAATAGAATAATAGGGCCACGAATACATGTCACTTTTGTAATATTTCTTAGATAATTTTGTACCATTCCTCTAAATTTTATGATGATCCATTCATTAGTTTTGTGAAATTTTGCTAACAGTCAGTAAAAGGTGAATATATAATGTTCTTTGGAAGAGGTAATAATTCAATAGCCACATTTTTACCTGCAGTGGCCAGAAGCATATGAACGTAATGAAAACTCCAAGAACAGCAGACGGCCCAACAATTAGACCAACAGCAATAAGTACAGCAATAACGAGGAATATCGACGACAAGAGGAAGTTGCCAACGACGACCACATCATGGATACGCTGACTATCGTTGGTGCAAATATTTACTATCTGTATAAAATAAAATAAAAAGAAATCATTCAACCAAACAAAACTGATGTTTGAAGGAAAATTCCATTCTTTCCTTTTTTTAGTTTTTTTTTTTGCATTCTGATAAAACAAGTCTACTGTACTAAACAGGTGTTGGGCGAATTTTTTTCAAGCTTTTATTAGTTTATGCTACAAAAAATTTCTTTAAAGCAGTGTAACAAAGAGGCCTGGGCCTCAGGCTTCTTCAGGCTATTTAAGGTGGGTCCGGGTGGACAGCCTAGTGCGGTATGGGGCAAACCCTGTACATAAATAGGCCTCCTTCAAGTCTAAGGACATACTGTATTATGATGTTTTTCCGCTTGGCCGATTTGGGGCGAAATGAAATGCTGATGAATATCAGCTCATAGCTATTACGCCACTGCCCCAAGATGATTTGTGCATTTATTATTATTAACTGGAAACTGCTTACCAGCTTACTTCCCCTATTAATGGAATGACATACACCTGGAATGTATTGCACAAAAAAAAGATAAAGCGTGCAACAATGGACAAAACCACTTGATAATAGGGGCATTTTTATAGTCACTGAGAAGCAATATCTGACTCCCAGAAATTCTATACAAGGTTAAATTAAAAGTTTATAAATTAAACAAGTATTAATATTGTTTTCTCCCGTTAATAACTATGTCTATTTACATAGGATATTATATAATGGTTTGGTCCATTGTTGGGTCTTTATGGGGATTTCCTTATCTGCAACACATGAGGTGATTTGATAGTTTTGATAAAATCTAAGATAAATACGTTATTAAGTATAATTTTTTTTTAAATTAAAATTCATAACAATTCTGGAATCAAATTATTTTGGGTTATTTTTTTACAAATACATTGCTATTTATTCAAGAATTTTTTAAGGGAAATCTAAAAATTACAATTTTTCAGCTTTGCATTCTGCATATGTGGCAAAGACAAGCCAAAACAAGTTACTGGATGCAAAAATCAATTTTAGTTATTAATACAGGGTAAAACAGTAAAATGAGAGCTATAAAATGGTAAAAGAATCATTTAAGTCCAACATTTCCTCATGAAGTTACAAGTATTTAAACATAGAGCTATTTAAAGAACAACATTTGATAAATCAGCCTTTAAAGTTTATGATTTCTTGCATTTCTCAGACAGAGACCAACACCAAATCATTAAAAATTGTTGGTTTGACATTGAAAATGGGGGAAATAACAGCATGGCATGATATATAAATATATGAAGGTTGTTTAGTTCAATAAAATGTATTTCAAAAATGTTGACATTCTAGCATGTTTTGGCCATTATCTCTGAAACACGAATTGCGACGAGTGACTGGTTTGGCTTGCCCTCGTCACATATATGAAGTTATATAGTGACTATGATATCAAGGGAATTTCCCTAACCACTACCATGGTTGTAACATTAACAATTGCATGCTGTACGGCAAATATTTTGTTTACACTGGAGGTATGCCATTAAAACATTTTTCTTTTGAACAGGAAGTCTCATAAAATTAGTTCATTTTAGGCCAAATAAACTGTATTGTTATTTTCATGTCTAAAAATAAATAAATAAATGAAAAAAAAACAAAAACAATATAATAATTAACATTAAAAAAAAAATTAATAAAAAAGCCAATTTAACCCTGACCTCTCCAACTGTCTTATCCTGAAGGCCCCTCAACCTTGCGATCTTTTTGAACACCAATGTCACAACACCATTTTTCATTCGTGTCGCTGTCCTCATCCCAAAGGTCCAGAAGAAGACATCACCAAAGACTCTACTAATATTGAGCAGGAGGATGCCCAAAACTAGTGTCAGACCATACGCCAGGTCATCATTTTGATCCTCTATATACTTTAAAAGGTCTTGTACTAGAAATGCCTTGAATACAAAAAAAGAAAAGAACTTTAATGTAAACAATAGCTGAAATTTCTCTTATTAATTTATTACATACAAAATGGTTTATAGTAGCATCACTTACTATAAGTTATTATGCATAAAATTTAAGAAGAGACACAAGAACAGAAAAAGTAGTGACATTAATAACAGCAAGAACATACTGTAGTAAGTACAGTTCAAATATTAAATACGTTTTTTCAAAGTTTGTGTTGTTAAACTCATCATTTTCGAAATGCAATTGTTAAAGGTTCTCGGAATATTATAGTTAGAAAAAAATGCATAAAATGATGATAAAAAATAAAAAAGCCTTGTATAATACTAATTAAAACCTACAGTAGTAGTAAGTTCAATCAAACATGGTAAAATAGTGGATGGCCCAGACGGATGGAATGATGGACGGACGTACGGATGGATGAAGAGTAAAAAATGTAGTGGAGAGATACAATTAAATGAGTAGACAGACTGCCATCGAATGCTGTAGATAGACTGATTGATTAATTTATTAAAAAGAAACTAATTAAAAAACACCTTTAATAAAACTTTGAAATGAAATAAAATTCAGTTCATAATTAAAATCTGCTAAACATTCAATTTAAAATGTTAAAACAAAATTATACATATAGTAAATACAAGTACTTAATTGTCCAAAGACTTAATTGTTCTTCCTCGAGTCAGTCTGGTCTATACAGATAGACTTGGTACAGTTGGACTTTGAACATTATGGGAGATCTGTTTTTTGCACTAATGATAAATTAAACATATAATGTGTCTTTGTAGTAGAATGCTACAGACATACAATGAGCGAATAATCATGTTCTCTGTTGGTTTAGAACATGAAGAAATAAACACAACATTCAAAACATACCAAAGTAGTAGTCTACTTGACTATATTGGGAAATGTACTAATAGCTACATAACAGTTTACCTATTCATTTTTGACATCCACTAATTACAACATAAACAGACTAACAAGATTGTCAAAGCTACTATATCTCACTGTTGTTGAAGACTATGATTTATGTAAATGAATCACTTAGGGTTTTGAACGTGTAGAAATAAACACTACATTCACAACATTCAAAACATACCAAAGTTGCAATTTACTTGACAAAAAAATTGGGAGATGTACTCTAGCCATAAAAAGGATTTATAAGCTTCACTTCAACACCTAAATTACAGCCAAATGTTCAAAAGGTTAAAAATGTTGAAGAATAAAAAGTTTACTGTATTGCACACACAAAACTGAGGGGAAGGGGAGGGGGAGAGAGCAGGTGCAAAGGTGAAATGGAAGGTGCTACAAGAGGTAAAGGGGTACTCACAAAATAAGGTGGTTTGAGGTCTCTTTTAAATACACAGGTAATTTTTTTGGAGGGGGGGGGTGGGGAAGGGCGACTCGACTACCCCTACATATGCCACTGATCACATCAGTTTACATAGCTTTTTCAAAAAAAAACATTCAAAAACCTAATAATTTCTTTTTTAAAGCATTTTAGAAAATCTTAATCTTTATCCCATAAATGTCAATTTTAATTTTACTGTACAAGTACAAATAAAGATACAATATGTCTTAAAATTAAATTTAAGATTTTATACTTCAGTTCAAAAATTTGTGAAGTTTCACTACGGTTTATCATTGATACTACAGTATGTGGCTTAGCTTTGAGTGTACTTGGCCGTATCGACTGCATTATTGCTTAGTACCGAAAGGGCATCCCATGGCGTTATGACATTTAGTTTACTGTAGTGACGTTAAACTTTATACAGACTATAGTTAAAACACTTGCATTATTATTTCCTTCCAACATCATCTCAGGCTATTTATTGTGATTCCACATAACCATCAAAGCAACGGTAGATTATGCCTTCCATTGGTTTGCACATGATAAAGTAGGACATGATAAAGAAGGGCGTAGAAAGCAAACATTTTGGAAAGATTGCAATCACAAATCAATATGTTTTTATATGGTTCAAAACAATAAATTTCAACAGGTTAAAAACCAATTTCCTACCAGGGAAACCCCCCGTAGTATAACTGATGTGTACTGTAAAGTCTCCATGTACAATTAAACAGTAGCTTACATTACTGTATTAAGTTTCTGGTCAGCACAAGTGCCTCATTAAGAAAATATCATAATGTACCTTATTAATTTAACACTACATAAAGGATGGCATTTAAATTAAACCCATGACTCAACATAAATTTGTTTGTATTTTTGATAAGCAAAGAAAGATATATGAAACTCAGAAATTATTATGATGTCATGGTTTACATTTTTTTTTGTTGCACAACCGTATGTAAGAAAAGATAGTACTGTATAATACATACTCCAAGTATAGAAATGCACGCCATCGTGTCGGGATTCAATATTTTGACATTAATTATGTTATCATCAGGAATTAAAAATTATCCATATTTGCAAGCTTATGCACAAGTACCAAAAGTGTTTGACCAATCAAAACATTACCCCTAGTAGGTGACATAGTTATGAATAAACTAAAGTACGTAAGAAATTACAGGTCTCCCTCCAATTAAAGACCACGTTTGGGACTGGGATTTCCATGGTCTTTGGTCTCTAAAATAGAATAATAATAAGACATTTAATTGGAGGTATCTTTAATAGAGGAAGACCTGTACTGGTTCATACTACCATGCTCAGTCTATTGCAACGTTCAGACTAGCGCTCAATCCAGATATTCAATCAAGCCTGGTGTAAGTCTCGTGCCTGGCATGTGGGTTGACTAATGTTAACCTAACTCAGTCACAGAAAACTGTTGAGCTTTCACACTGTGATTGTAGTGATGGTTGTGCTGACCACACCACATTTTGACCAGATTACAATGAGAAGGTAGAAATGTCAACACAAGATCAATCCCGGGTCAACTTGGGTATCTTTTCTAGATTGAATTTTTGGGTTAAGAGCAATGTCATGCTTAGACCACAAAAATTATGAAATTGGGTCACTCAAGTGTGGCGGGACTCTCCTTAGTCTGATTATAGACAATGGTGGTAATAGATCTATTTCTATATTGTCTCATTGGATGGGCAACTACTGTATGCAGAAATTTTTTAATAAAAATGTTCATAAAGCCAATGCAACAACAATAACTCAAACGGCAATAAACTAGAATGGTAACACCAAGTAATAAAACAACAAAGGGCTAGGTCAGCTGAATAATATTTAAACTTTAAATGAAAACCTTTAATCATTTTATATTAACTGTAAAGTATTCTATATTGGGTTTTTTTTTTTATCATGCCACAAGGATTGATGTCTTGGGTGTAGTGGGCTTAAATTTGCCTCTGTTATGTGAAAATGATCATGGGCCAAATTTTCAAATTAATTTCTTTAGAAAACCATTGAGAGAAAAAAAAATATTTTGGTACTATAGGCCCCATAGATAATTAGCAATTTCTACACTATACTCTAAAAAATTGAGTAAAGTTTACGTAAGAAATTTGTTCAACACACAGCATGATATATTTATAGGCATATTGGCGTTTTGGTAGAACACACATTTGGTGTTCTGGTTTTATTGAAACTTTTTAATAAGTATTCATATAGAAGCTACCATTACACAATTACGCACTAGATTTTATACAGGATACAGAGGGGTACAGTACCTTATCAGTTAAAACAATTATTGACTTTGCTATTGGTTTGAGAATTAACTGAAAGGTTAAATCATGTCATAACTTCTGTAATATTGAATGAATATCAATTCAGGAAGTGGAGATTTTTTATTCTAATTCATATTTCTGATAAAGGCCAAAAAACATTGTAGTGATCCACGCAGTAACAATTTGAAATCAGAATTTGTTTTCTTTGTCTGCCATGTTTACACTTAAATAGTTCTGCTTTGAATACGATACTAACCGAACTTGCAAAGGCAGAGAATAGCCACATGAACAATCCGAGCAGCATAAACATGTGTCGTGTTCTTATGAAGCGGTAACAGACTTTTTTAAGTGACGCCTCCTCTTTACCTTTTGCAGCTAGTTCTTCCAGCCACAACCTCTCAAACCTGAAATTAGAAAAATAAAGACAATAAATAATAGTTAAATCATTATAATACTCTGAGCAATTCACAAATCTAACAATTTGTTCATTTTGTATTGGGCTCTGTCTGGACACTATCAAATTTTACGTGACAAATAAATGTGATGTGCCCATATTTGGGTGTAATTTGACATCATCATGCCTATATAGGGCATTATGATATAATTTAATAATATATAATTTAGATTTAATATTTATATTCAAATGTTGAAGATACAATGTCCACTCTTCCAATACTCATAATATTCATTCATAAATTGATAAAGGTAACTTTAAAGTGAAAGATAAACAATAATTTTGCTTACAGTTACTCTATCTCTGATCATATTTTTTTTTTTAAATGAATAGTATTAGGAAATTATTTTCTTTATCACTTACAAAATTTAATTAAACAGCATCTTAATGAGCATGCAGATCGAATATAATGAAATTGTGATAATAAAAACAATTCTAAACTTATAATTGCAATTTTATATTTTGTAAAAAAAGTCTTTAGTTTTTATACTAATTAGCATAATGGTTTAAATGCAGGCTCCGGAAGAAACTTTTTTTGATGTTGTACAAATTGGATTTTTAAATCCGTTCAGTGTCTTATGAGTTGTATGAGATATCAACTAAATTATTTTCACTCTGGAGCCTTGCTTTAAGCATTTTACATTCTGGCTATTTGCCATATATCTTGGCCTCTATTTTGCAATATGCCTGCAAAAATGTTACTTAATTGAAAATACTTGGCTTTGTTCAAGTTTATCTTCAAGTTAGGTTTATCAATTTATAAAGCTGATTGGGTTCCCTGTCAATTCTCTACTAAAATTGTATTGTTGAATGTCAACAGTGTAGTAATGGGATCGTAAAATGTTTTAAATTTATATAAATAGGTAGAAATATATACAAATACATACATACAGGTTTGCTAAACAAGGTCTAAAAAAGTCTTGCCAAAGCCATTTTAATTACAGTGTAACAACACATGTATATTATGAATAACACTGAACTGACAGAGAAAGGCAACATCACTAAATTTATCGCTCCAAGCTCAAACTGTTTGAAATTATATTTTTAAGAGCAAAGAAAGTGTACAGTAATATTTTATGAATTTTGTGATTTGTTCTGTATTTACATTACAATTATTTAGAAAAAAAAGTCATGTGTAGGTTATGTACAGTACAATGTATAATTTATCTTCTTTATCATGGTATTGGTAGCACTTCACTAAAGCTGGATAAAACTTCCAAAATGTTCTTATTAATGTACATAAAGAAGAATGAATTAGAATTTTACTTAAATATTATATTGATTGTTATGGATGTTTGCTTCAAACACAGCATATTCGTAACTGTTGAAAATGAAAGTGATTATTTTATAGATTTCATGGCAGTACGGTATTGCTGCCTGCCAGCTGTAGAGTAACTGCAATTAAATCTATAGGAAGAATAGTAAAAAACCAAATACCATATCAATCTGACTGATTTCTATTCAAATTGCAGTGTCTCCTGATTAACTGACCTTTGAACACACTTTAAAGTGAACAGTTAATTGGTCATCCACTATACGGTAACTTCAGTACTGCTTGCTCTAAATGTCAAGCTTCAATATAAACACTGAACTAAAAATTTATGACAATGCTTGGTGGTAAAATGATAAAATATTAATTTATTTCATTACCTCAGAATGTTAATTACAAATTCCTAGAAATCATTATCGTAGAATTCATAGCAAAAATATTTTTTTACTATAAATTCTGAAAAGAACATGTTTAAAGGGGACTGGGCTAAGATGTATGCAAATTTACTAATAATGAAGTAAGGGGTCAATGTGGGAAGTGTGCAAAATTTTCTATCTGGGACAAACTGCCGAAAATTACCACACCCTTTTTGAACAAGTTTTTTATACTTTAAATAAATACATATGTTGGGGGATGAAATTTCAGAAATCACATCTCGTCACATGTCCCTATTCATTGCAAATTAGCTTATAAATATGCTGGTCGCAAAGAGTTGCTTTCATTTTCAAATTGTTTAGACCATGTTTCTACTATTTCTAATGTATGTAAAGATGACCAGAAATGGCACTTTTGACCTTTGACCTAATTGTTGCAGGATTTCCTTCCATACCATATTTCTGTGATTACAGTACTATACTGACCACAGAGAATTAATTTTAGTCTCAAATTATTCAGAGATGTTTATACAGTATAGCATTGATTGTAATTAAGAATTTTGTTTTAGATTTATTAATGAATTATATTCAATTATCAATTTTTTTATTATTTTAATTTCTATAAAAATATTAAATGATTCATTATATATATATTACAAATATGTTTTATTATGTTTAATTTACTACCACTGTAGGTTTGTTTTTATAATGTAAATTATAAAAAGTAATTTTATTTAGATTTCTTGAAGATTAATATATTATTATTAAAATGAGCTCCTACCTTTGTCCATTTGTTTCTGAGTTATCATTATCTGACAAATCCCACAGATCACCATATTTTAATGTCCTTTTGTAAGCTTTTCGATAAACGGGTGTCAGCCAGGAACAGGTGAGCATGGAAAAGAGTCCCATGTGGTCCAAGGGGCTGTATCTTATATTGCTTCGATCCCTGAAACAAGAGACAAAAATGGATGCAACTTTATTGATGTCGAGACTGTTATCATATTGTCATGAAAAGTTGTATGAATGAAAAAGAGCAGGGGTGGGCATAAAAATCGGTCGGAGGGCCAAAGTGAATTTTTTATTTAACACCGAGGGACGCACCCAAACTTGATGTTTCTAGTGAGCTTCTAAAAACCTCCAAGCTCTGCTTTTATTTTCAGTTTTAATGTTATTTTTTACATACGATCGGTGTCGGGCCGTAAAAAACAAGGTGTTCACAGGCCGCAAAAACATTGCTGTCAGCCGCATGCGGCCCGCGGGCCGCACTTTGCCCACCTGTGAAAAAGAGGGTGTATTAAAAATCCGCATTGTATTAATCTGTTCAATTATTTCTTTATAAACACCAATCAAACATCAATTTTTTCCACCTGTAGTCTGGCTTTAAAGATTTCAACAAGCCACACATTAAAAAATAATTAGTTTTTATTATTATTACTATTGTTAGTTCAATTATAAATTACTATAAATATTGAACTTGTTATTAATGTTTATGAATCATTGTCATGATTGAAGCAGGGTGAACATATAAACTAAATAAAGTACCATATGCCATACTAAATGCAGAAAAAAAAATTGAAGGAGACTGTAAAGCAAAAACAAATCGTATAACAATACCAAAAATCCCAATAGACTGGTAGGTACTGGTGTAGTCTACCAACATGTGATCTCATTAAAACATATGATCTCATGTCAGGAAGTCCCAGATGGATGTTTACTGAACTCAGTAGGTCAAGGTTTAATTCCTTTGCATCAGAGTACCAGAATAATGAACTTAAAATATTCTTCTATTACGTGTATCTTCTTAAATGGGAAGAGGGCACCATAATAATTTACTTAATGGATACTTGGGGACTGAAAAAAGAAAAATTGAATTCCTTGTTGTATGTAAACCTGAAAATTGTCTTACAAAAATATTTGCAAGGCAAAAATATATCACAGACTGAAGTCAAGGCCACAGTAATTTGCCTGAAATTTTGTAGAGTATAAACCTCTATGTCTGAATCTTATAAATTAATGTAACAATTCTAAAAACAACTAAAAATATTTAATAGAACAGTTAATTTCTTTCTACTGTAGCCTCCGGCAAGTTGTATGTACATACAGTAGAATTATCAATACAATTACACTTACTTTGGTTTAGGTCTAAATGGAAGAAGCACCTTCATAGGGTCTTTGTATTTCTGGATTCCCTTCGAGACATAATTATCATGAGGGTGCAATATAATATCTTCATCAACTCTTGCATCCCCATATGCAGCATTGTCCACAGGATCCCCTATAACTGGATCTCTTGTGTATAAATTGCCATTTGTGTTGCTGGCATCCTTTTTACCAAGCTTGTCTCCTGAAACTGCATCTCTCGTGTGGTTGCTATTTGTGTGGTTGGCACTACTTTTACCAGATTTAACCTCTACCTCTGTCCCATCAGTTGCCATCTTGTGATGAGATTATATTAATATTCTGGAAAAAATGAAAAGAAATAAAATCAATATTAATTCTGTTTAATTTCAACAACCATATTGATTACAATCAGTGTTATTTATAATTCCAGCCACGAATAAATTGTGTTTATGCAGAATACTCTTAAGAAAACTAAAACATACACCATCAGATACAGATACCAATACTGTATATAAACTTTATTACATTCTTTTCAGTTAATTATAAATGTTTCTTTATTCATACAGTGTAGAACCCCCCTCCTTTTGGTCACAAACGGCGGAAAGTATCTAACAATATATGGCCTATTCAGGAAACCCCCATTAAAGAGGGACACTTTGTTTTTGGTAATGAAGGTGTCCCCTGAACCTGGTTCTACTGATTACCATTAAAATAAGAGATTATTTATACACAGTACCGTACTCGCGCGAATAAGCGCCCTGTTTGAATAAGCGCCCCTACTAATTTGAAAATGTCCTTAAGCGCCCCGTTTGAATAAGCGCCCCTTCTAATTTGAATAAGCGCCCCCTTATAAGATTTTCTTTTTAGCAAGTCAATAATCCAATCAATCCTGAGACTGTGGTTGTTGGCATGATTTGAGCTGTAGAGTGGAAACACATTCTTCTTCAGTCAATATCAAAATAAGGATGTTTCTCTTGAACAGATGAGGGCTCCGATCCCTGGACAGACAGTATATTTCCAACTTTAATCTTTTTTACATATTTGTCTATGTCTAGTCCTACTTCTCTTTTTCTTTTTTCAACCTTAAGCACATTCTCATCTGAGTTTTCAAGAAAAATACAATGATTCTGCCATCCTGCTAATCTCAATCGGCTGATGGCCAACAAGCTAACCACTACCCACCACTAACTGCATCTGCTATTTTGCTGTAAATATTCACGCATTCTTGTTATGAGCCATGTTCTCTGGATGATTATCTTTTCTAACCACCATTCGTAATGTCCTTATATAGGATGTGTATAAGAGACGGATCTAGGGGGGCACGGCGGTTAAACCTTGATGAATTTTGTTCCATTAATTGCCTACTATAATTTATAATTTCAAAAGTTTATCAAAAGTCTTTGTATTTTTCATTTTATTATGATCATGAGAAATAAATAATAATAATACTATGTATTTGTAATGATAATTAAAATTTAATTAAAATTAATCATTCTAAATAAAACAGAGCACAAAAGAAGTATCCAAGGGCCAATGCCATAGCCAGGATTTTCAAACAGTGCAGGACATTATCAGGGTGGACCCACTTTACGCATAAATTCGAACTATGTCGACTCATTTTACAAAATGAAATCTGGACCCATTTTTCAACAAGTGGAACGATTTTATGCATAAATTTACATAATTTGGACCCATTTTTAAAAATGTGGAACCCATTCTTTGTGGACCCATTAGAAAAATTTTGTGGGAATGTCCCAATAGTTGGCTACGGCATTGTCAAGGACAGCCAAAAAAAATTAATCGTTAGTTTCCTGTCTGGGATTTGAAACTATTTTTTGGCAAGGGTATTAATGCATGCTATTTTATTATTTTACAGGTATACTGGTAAACAAGCTGGTAAATAATAAAATTTGTTGTTTATGTATTTTCAACTCTTCTTAGGGCCTGTTTCTGCTGAGCAAAAAAACATGTGTATTTAAACGGTTATTAAAAAACACTTGTTTTTTCACCAGTAAAAACAAAAACACGGTTAGGAATGCGTTCTAAAAATGCGCGTCTTTACACGCATTCGTTATAAGGTTCGCATTCAGAAAACGCATGTTTTCTGGTGCACTTTTCAGCTGCAACGCACTTACCGTGTTAGTCATGACCCATCGGTGACCGAAATTGACCTCTTCGTTGGTTTGTTCGCCTGTCCGCGGAAAATTTGGGGCGAAGAAAAAAATTAAACCAATAGGATGACATGCTTGAAGATCATACCATACTTTTTTCATGCTTCCGTGGTGTGTTGTTTACTTCTTTCGCAGCATGCACTGTACCTCGTAAGAAGTAAGGTCAGCTTCAACTTCCGTTGGTGACCGTCATTTAAGCTCCGCCCACCTGCCAATGCTTGCATTACCGTGTTTTTATTAGTTGCACTTTTTTCGCTAGAAACGCGTTCAGAAGGAATTTAACCGTTTATAAAAAACTCATGTTTTTGGCGTTATTCAGCAGAAACACGCCCTTAGGCTTTGGCAACAATGTTTAAGATTGTCATTATTTTTATGGAAAAATTATTGTTTTTTGAAAAAAGCAAATACAGCGGGAAATATAGTAAACTTTTTTCATGGAAGGTTCTACCATTTTATGAGAGCAGGGACATGAAATTGGCAATTAATTTTACTTGGCCTGCTGGACTGTACCATAAAAAACTTGGTCAACATCAGCATCTAAAGACATGGACTATAATTGTCATTCAATGATATTATAAACTTAGTTTGAACATGGACGAATTAATTCCTCCACGGTCTGAACTTCAATTGACCCTTAAGTAAATGAAATGATATAATACTACCTAATCCAAACAAAAATATAACAAGTGTTGTTAGCTTAACTTGCCTTGACAATGAGCTATGATGAAAGAACAAAATGCAACAGAGAATGCACTGGTTTAAAAATAGCTTATAAAAAGTAGGTGAGAAGTCATTCTGCTGATATATGAAAACCAATAATGACCTTTATAAACATTAGCTATGTTAATGTACACTATTTCCTAGCCTAAACAAAAGCAATCATCTCATTTACTAGATAACACAGTAATTAAAATTGCTTTCACAAAAAGTAGGTGAAAAGTTACCTACAATAAATACAATTCCATTATACTGTACCTCTCCTACAGTTTCTCAAGCTATCAATCAATCTGTGCCCCATCCAATGAAAAATACCAACCCCACCTCAAAAACCAATAAGTTAGTTTATCTACACTACAGTACATTTAAATTTAATCAAAAAAAATTGCAAGTTAATCAGCATGTATTCTTAAGTAATTTTTTGGGCCTAATAAAAATAATTGTTAGTTTCACATCCAGAATTTGAAATTATTTTTTTTTGGTGAATGTATTTACTATGCCATTTACTACCCTATGTACTAGTGGTAAACAGCGTGGTAAATAATAAATGTTTTTTTTTTTTTTTATTAACATGTTCGCTACCAGCGACGAGTATACTCATACCATAGGGTGTTGCTGAAGGTGAAAATCAGGGTAACATTCTAGTGTTTGTTACTTCATTTTTATACTTGATTGTAGAACCACCGACTTACAGAAAGGGCCGATAAGTTCAAAGAAGGCACTCCTAGACGATAACATACAAATAACGTATGTATGTTTGTTGAATTATGTTGCCGGCAGTACACTCGATTGCACGAGTGAGGGCGCCCTCTAAACATATATCAACAAATGCAAAAATGCACTTGACAGGCTTCATAGGTATTTATTAATTTGCCTCTGATGATGAGAGCAGCAGAGGCGCCAGGATCCCTGACGGGGGTCAAAGTCCCCGGGCGGATCATAGTGGGCGTGGTCGGGTGCCACTAAAAACCATTCGAAAATAAATGACAATTTAGCGATTTCAAAGGCTTATTCAATCGATTTTATTAGTCTACTATTTAGAGGAAAATATTTTTCTACAGTTCACCAAACCGTCTGTCATCACTGTCAGCACTAGGAATCTCTCTCTCTCTCTCTGTACGCCAATGTCTAGACATACGGTATATCTTTTTCTCAGCCTCTTTTTCTTTTTGGTTTTCTTTAAATTCTTTTGTTTTTCTTTCGACATCCAAAATAAAAATATCACCAGCCTGTAATTCATCAGCCATGGTGTTTTGGCTGTGTTTCTTTCCCGATCCTTCGTCTTGGTTTGATGAAGTTATAATTTACATTTAGCCAATCAGAGAAATAGATTGGCAATATATCGATGTTGGCATATTGCCGGTGCCAACATTATAAGCACTGCCTTTCTTTTAAAAGTTAATAATGATTTCTGATCAACGATTACATAGGCCTATTTTGTTATATTTATTTTGCTATTCTACTTAATTAGATAACTGCTTTCTTTGTTTTGGTTAATTTTATTATAATTGACCTATTTATTTATAATATAGGCCTAGACCTATTGGATGAGTGAGGTTCACAGACTTGGTGTTATACTACTACTACTAGGCCTGGCCTGGCCTAACCTAGCTAGGCAAGGGCCTAGGCCTGGTTCCCTTTTAGTCTTTAGCGTTTTGTGTTCCTGTCGACTCAATCAATTTATCGTATTTGTATTCTGTATGTATTCCACCATTGTATTGTACTTTTTTTCTTTTTTTGGCGAATAAAGAGTAAGAAAGCCTCGCCTAAATCAAGTGCCCAGATAGCTGGCGCAGAGTCCAGCAGTGTAGGCCTAGTACACCCCCTAGTACAATCTGCGCTCTGCAGACCTTACCTACTCCTCTTTCCGACTCTACCTACCTAGCTAGCCTAGCTCTTAACTTTTCGATCCTTCAGTCTCCTCTTATTCGAGTTGTACCGAATGAATGCGCTATACTAAATACAATACATTCATTCAGTAAATACAACGTGCAAAATAATAATATTACCGTGTTGTTCTATCATCTAGGCCTATCTTTGCAGTCGTAGAATTCTCTCTGAATACACGTCCGATGCCTCTGACACTCACGTTACAAATGTTCGTTCTTTGGCACCTGCTCCACATGTGATTAAATAGAAATCCGTGTCATGTCATCATCGGAACTTCCACCAGACACGGATGCATCCTTCCAGCATAATAGAATACTATCAACTTTCACATACATATCTATTAATATAATCACCAATCACCTACTTTTTGGTCGCACCTTTTACGGTTCAATAATTTCTTAAGTTTGTATACTCATGGTATACTGCATGAGTAGAGAGGGATCACCATTCACCTAATTGATTTTATTGGAGATTTTATAGGCATTCATTGTATTAATATTTTGTCAAGAGGTTCCCACTTGGTGGGCGATCGTCCCCTGGTTTCCCTTTTGGACAGTTCTGTCGAATTTTTAATAAATATATAACAATAAGAATGGGTGACAGGAAGGTGTTCTGCAGGGAAAACGGTGAGGATAACACAGGGGAACAGTGAATTTTACTGTTCCCTGATATCTCCATGGTTAAATCAGGGAACGGTAAACTAAGAAAGAGTATAGAAGGTGCATTTTCCTATATGTAAATGACAATAATAGTAATATAGTAATTGAACAATGTGATGATAATAATAATAATAATAATAATAATAATAATAATAATAATAATAATAATAGGCCTAGTCGTAATAACAATAATTAGTAATAAAAATAATAAATAAAAACAAATAATAACAAATAGGCCTAATAATATAATAATAATAATGATAATTCTTCTTAATAATGTAATAATAATAATAATAATAATAATAATAATAATAATAATAATAATAATAATAATAATAATAATAATAATAATAATAATAATAATAATAATAATAATAATAATAATAATAATAATAACAAATAATAAAAAATAACAATAACAAATAACAATAATATAATAAGATACCGTAAAACCTCGAATTGAAGCTCTGGGTTTCTTTTTATTGTGAACTTTGGATGGGCTTCTTTTCAAGATGGGCTTCTTTTCAAGGCTACTTTTGCAAAGTAAAAAGGAGGAATCTTTTCAAAATGAATGCTGTAAATTTTGTGAATATATCCCATAAAACAATAACTATAAAAGCCACTGTAACACCAATCTGTATCATGGAGTAGATTTAACTGGCATTAAATCACCTAAACTAACTGTATAAACCAATTATTTTTTTTTTTTAAATTCATGTACATGTTGCATGGGCGGATTTAGGGGGAGCCCCTTCCCCCCTTTTATACTGAAAAAAAATTGTTGTCAGACAACCCCATGCACAATGACCACAGTACACTGATATGTGTGCACATCTCCATTGACGACACCCCTTCAGTAGACTTACTCTTTTAATATTAAAGTACAGTTTTTGTGTATACAACATTTGACACTTTTGACATGTAAGTTTTACTTCCTTATTTGTTTTCAAGTACAGTACCTGGTTTAATCATCATTGTGTAATTTACAAAATATATGCCTACTGTATGAAATTGTATAATCCTGTTGTCTCTAATTGTCACGAAACAAAGTACCGTAGCCTACCTAAACCTAGGGCCTTGGCCTATTTCCAGTGGCGGATTTACGGGGGGGGGGGGGGGGGGGGGGCGTAAGGGGCGTACGCCCACCCCCACTCTATATTTTACAAAAAAAAAAGAAAAGAAAGAAAAGAAAAAATTACACCCACAGTGTTTAAGTCTTCTTTTCCTACCAAAACACCTTAGGAGAGTGCTATTCATAAATCCACTTGGTGAGAAATAGAACAACTTGTAATTTATTCAGTAGCGGATTTTTGTTGTTTGACGACTTTTTTTTTAACGGATTTTGAATATTAGTTTTCCTTTTTGTTGATTTTTTTTATTTTTATGCTCGATGTTGCTGAGAAACTTCATCATGTTTTCTAGAAGTGAAATTTCTCTTTTGAAATGGTGTACATTTATGAGCCTTTGCATGTTGTCAAAGATTATGTTTGAGATGTTCATTGAAGATGCACTTAAACCCACAGCTGTGAGTAGATGAATTATTATTAATTTAATGACACATTTCATAGTTGCATATTTAATAAAGCAAGAAACAAAGAGTATGCAATGTAACCACCTAATTTATTTTCAAATCCTCATTCTTGAAAGTGAAATTCTACGTTTTGGAAATTTTGCATGAAATCTGTTAACCACGCTGTCAAGATCGAGGTTGCATCACATATCACGATGTATTCCAAGCATCATGAGGCTATCCAAACGAGCATTTGTCATCAGAACGCAATTTATTTTTAATTAGTCTCATTGAACTATTATTATTACTACGATGGCTGTCTCTTATACACATCTAGATGTGTATAAGAGACAGGGGCTATGCTTCCCCGATTGGGGGGGGGGCTATATCCCCATTCCCCCTAGTCAAAATCAGCTCAATACAACCTCATATTCCTCAAATGTGCTGGGCTGGGCTGGGCTGTTCCTCAAATGTGCTTGGACCCCCACCAGCGGCTCTTCCCCTGGACTCCGCCGGGGGCCCTAGGCGACCCCCTGGCCCCCAGCCTAAGGCTGCTCGCTTCGCTCGCATATTGCGCCCTCCTGGCAGGCTGGATCCGCCCCTGAGTTGTACTGTCCCTATCTAAAAAAAAAAAAAGCCTGCTACCTTTAGAAGACGCCCAATGACTTTATTTGGCTTTTTTTCGAGGCTAATTTTGCAAACTAGAGAGGGGATTCAATTCGAGATGGGCTTCATCTCGAGATTAAGCCCACTGGGTTTCAATTCGAGGTTTTACGGTATGTACATTCAGAGGAACTGCTACTCTGACCGCAAGGCACGGGACAATCTTCCAGCAACTTTCACCTACATATGCTATCATCTGTGTTTATCTCAACATTTGGCATATCATAATATATACAAGCCTATCATTTTATTACGGCCCAGTTTCTGATCCATTCTCGCTGAGAAATTTGCCAACACAGGATGTCTGACAAGTCCGAAAAGGTGGAGGGGAAGGGACCAGATGATCCTCGGCAAGGGTCCCCGAGAATGAAAATTTCTGGTGTACTGTAGATGAGGTGGGGTTGGCTTAGTATGGCCCAAACTTTTAGACCATGAATAATATAAAAATAACGTTACTGGATAGGCATTTGTCAGACGACCTTGATCGAGGCCTCGGACGACCGGGGGTGGGGGAGTCCAAGCCTAGATTCGCAGAGTGCGTGGAAAACCGTCCGTCTAACCCCCGCTGGCATGTCACTCTGCGCCCGGCCCCCACTATTGCCTCGTCGATACTAATTTTAGAGAATGCGTCACAATAAAAAGCAAGAGGCGGGTCCAATGCGGGGGGGGGGGGTTGGGGGAGAGGGATGGGCACATGCAATCTTCCCGTTATGCTAATAGTGTAGGCCTACCGTACTGTACATTTTTAAATTTCAATATGATACCAAAAGAAGAAAAAATAAATACAATACGTTTGATGGAATTAAGCCGACGTACCATTTATTCCGTTAATCACGGAATTTCTTGTGATACCCGGTATTGGTTATTCAGTTATTAAACTTAATATTATTGTTTAAAGATGTACTGCATGCCGATATAATTGGTAAAGCCTACAAAATCCTGGTTTTGAATACTAGCTCATTTAATAGGCTAGCATAATACGCTATCTTCCAAACAGAATCAAAATCACTGTTTCGTTGATAGATATTTTACTACACCGTACGTACGGTCACGTTCTTATTAATTACAAGCCAATTTAAGGGTCTCTGCAAAAAATCTGAATACCGGAAAGGAAGGCTGTTTGGGAAATTTCCTCTCATTCAAATGTTAGATAGATATATGGCAATTCAAACAAGAAATTTAATTTTTCAATTTGTTTAGCTCATGACAGTTTCAGAACTATTACGTCTCAAGACATCAAATGTAGTAGTGTACCGCAAACTCATTATTTTATTGTAAATTTATTCTTAAATAATGTACTGTCAGTTAAAAACCTGAAAAATACCTTTTTTTTTTTTTTTTTTTTTTTTTTTTTTTTTTTTTAGCTTCCACTAAGAAACAGATCGAAAACAAATTGTTTTCAACCGATTTGCAGACATTTTTTCGATCTGTTTCTCGGTGGAAGAATTAATTTGATTTTTTTTTTAATGAGATAAAATTTTAACATGGTGATCCAGGGATCCAGACCTTCGAAATAATATCATCCCTTTGGGCATAATCGTTTATAAGAATATATCAAATATTCTACGTACGATAAGTTTAAAATTTGATTTATCTAAGTAGTGTCGCCAATGGGGGTGCCAGAGGCTAGGCTTATAAGCTAATTATAGTAGGACCCCGTTCCGCAACCTTTTTAGCCCGCGACCCAAATCCAAATAGGCCTCAGCCGCGACCCATTGACCTCAGGCCAAATTATCCTGAAAAATCTTGACCAAATTATTAAATAATGATGTATTATTGTGGTCAGGTTTGCCTGCTTTTAATCACTACCTTGAGTTCATTGTTTCCTTCACATTATTTAATTTTGTCTTTTAATATAAAAAAAAAATGTCATTTAAACAATATGATGCAATGTGGAAAGTATGAAAACGCCTAGTTCTACCTTGTAAAGTTTTATCAAATTTAATACCGAGACCATTTAGTGCGATGGTTTACTTTTACTTCGGAGCAGGGATCATGCAATTCTCCGCGTTGGCACACAGGGCCACTGTTTTCAGCCTTTTCCGATACTTGGACTTGATGAACCATGATCGCATATAATTATAAGAACACCCAAGTTTGAGAAAATATTTCAACGATTTTTGTATGTCGGGCGTATTTTAGTAAATTCGCGTGTTACGGACGATCCGAACATAAGATGCGCGTATGAGATGCGCGTTTAAATTTCCGATCGTTATTTGCTATTTAATAAAGCCGGTTTTCCACTAGGCGAATTTAATTGCGCGAATCGCAAGTGTCGGTGAGCTTTACTCACATGCATCCTGGTTCAGTTGTTGGCATTCTTTTGTCGGCATTTTCGTTTGTTACCATTAATTTTGTTTTTATCAGAAGCGATTACACAACCAATCAAAATTTCTTCGCGACCCAAACATTGGCATGGGCCGTGACCCATTCGGAACGGAGTGAGGAAATCGGTTTTTTAGGTTTTCACATTATCGTACTCACGCGAATAAGCACCCCGTTTGAATAAACGTGAAAATTTGAATAAACGCCCCCTCAATAATCCAATCAATCCTGGGCCTGTGGATGTTGGCATGATTTGAGATGTGGACTGGAATCACATTCTCCTTTAGTCAATATCAAAATATCCAACTTCCATCTTCTTACATTTGTCTAGGCCTAGTCCTACTCCTTTTTAGACAATTTGCACCTTTAACATATTCTAATCTAAGATTTCAAGAAAACATGCAATCACCCGATGGCCAACAAGCTATAGACCACCATCACTAATTTAATCTGCTATTCTGCTGTACGTAATACTGTACTCACAACATTCTTGTCATGACAAGCCATGCTCTCTGGACGAATATCTTTTCCGTCGGACCACCATTCGTAATTTACGGTTTCCTGATGTCCTTTTATAAATGCTTTTCATTCAAAATATGCCTTTTGAATTTAATAAGTTCTCATAAGAACCCCTCGATTTTCATCTATTTCCATAAGCGCCCCATCAATTTCCACTCTGTTTTCATAAACGCCCCGTTCGAATAAGCGCCTCGTTTGAATAAGCACCCCTCAAAAAGTGCAAAAAATATTTTAAGCGCCCGGGCGCTTATTCGCTCGAGTAGGGTAATTCAGATTGTTGTATGAATTCAGATCTCAGCTCACCATGGTTCTTGATCGACTGGTTTTTATAAGCGGGTGCTAAAACTGTTTCGTTTTTTAATTTTTATTTTTTAGTGCATTAACGAAAAACGAAACATTTGTGTATATTGTTCCAATGATTTTATTATCAATTTGAATCATTTTTTTTTAATTTGGTATCTTGTGAACGCACCAAATCTTTATCGAGTGCCATCGATTTAAAGGTGTATGTTCGATTAAATACTGAAGTATTATCATTATAATACAAATCCTCCATGAAAATTATGAAACGTAACGTTCATGACTAAAAACCATAAAAGGTCTTGTAAGATCTTTGCTACAACTCCAAAGTTATAGAGGGCGATATAACCACTATAATTTACTATCAACAATGGAACACTCGAAGCAAGCCAAAATTCAGATGATCAGAGTGGTGGCGGCAGGATTTGCCGGAGAGGGCGATGGGGAGGGGAAAATATTACCAATTGTGAAGTGAGCCCGATGTCCCGACAAGAGTGTAAAGTAGAACCACTCAGGAGAGGAATGATACACCAGGCGTGGCAATCTGACAATAAGGATTTGAAATTGAAAAATAATTTCAACCTATCATTCGACATATTTCTACCCCTCTTGTCCATACTCCTACTTTTTAAGTCTTTTGAGTTTAGAAGGTTCCGGGCCATAATTTAATAAAATGATCAATCATTATTAGAATTATTAATATTATTATTATTCATTATTTATTATTCAATATTCATTATTATTATTATTATTATTATTATTATTATTATTATTATTATTATTATTATTACCCTGTATTATTATTATCATTATTATCATCATTATTATTATTATTATTATTATTATTATTATTATTATTATTATTATTATTATTATTATTATTATTATTATTATTATTATTATTATTATTAAATATTCACTATTAGTATTATTTAGTCTCACTTAAATTAGATTTAGTCTAATATCTAAAGTATGTATAGGCCCGGACATGTATTCGTTTTCGTACTATAGACAATTGTTTTACACACGGGAAACACCTAATGATTGAATATCTTTTTGTCTAAACTGAGTACGTAAATAAGTTCAAAGTAATTTACATATCAATAAGGTTAATTTTGTAAAATCCATAGAACAAAACGATTTATAAATAGGTCTGGTAGCACTCCGTCTGGATAATGGTGAGGACGTGACGTCAAATCTTCCAAAATATGCAAATCTTACTAGGTCGGCAACCAATCACAAAGATCATGGCGCGGAGATCACATGACCCTCCGATGTGGCGTGCTGCTGCTCAAACGGCAGCGTTTAGCTCGCCAGCAATCTGAAACAAGGGACAGTGATTAGGTATATTTTATTTGTTAGAGGCCGTATTTTGGCCCGAAATTCACCGTACCCATGCTGTAATTACCAAACTTCAAGATGCCGGTGTTAGTTTTTCTCGTCGATACCAGTGCTTCTATGAATCAGCGGACACATTTGGGCACTACAATGTTGGACATTGCGAAAGGGGCCGTGGAAACGTTCATGAAGGTATGGGGGTGTCCGGTTTTAAAGTCTCTAATTTTCAATAAATACTCGCTGTTATCGAATTAAAATGGGTCATTAAATAATCTCTTTTTTACAAAAAAATACAACTCTTAATATGTTTATGATTTCTGATGTATTTTCAGATCTCGTTACACTTCTATTTATTCTTATTGCTAGGTTCGGATGCGCGACCAAACAAGTAGAGGTGACCGCTACATGCTCGTCACTTGTGATGAACCAGGCACAATAAAGGTACAATCAAACACAGAAAATTTCGCTTTATATAAAATATCTCCTTATAGTCTGAAGGTATCCGGCGGCAGAGCATCTCAAATGTAATATTGTACACTGAAATCCTCCTTCACCATCAACGATTTCACCATATTTTTTCCTAAATATACGAGCATTTTACATCGACTGCTTCCTCTTGTGCAGCAGGCTCGCAGCAATGTCTGATGGGATACCTAATTCATATGCAAATTTTACATATAAATAATGTATATTCTGAAAGAGCAGTTGAATGACGAGTACACAACACATGGAGGCCAAAACAGAGTCTGTTGCTGCTAAAGACAGTACTATAGGGCCTAGCAAATATAATATAATTTAATAAAACATGTCTTCCAGTTTGTATTTTTGTCTTTATAAATGAACATTTTATAAATTTGTTGAATAAATAAATATTCAATTCAAAATCCATCATACATAAAGCAAACCATTAATAATATTGACAAATAGGCCTATAAACAAATTTTGCTGAACTTTTTTTAATTTACCAATGGTGGTACAAATAGCGCCTGTGTAACTTTATTATGTAAGCCTGGGCCTCGGATTTGAAAACAACAGTACATTCATTGTTCATTGAAAAGCCAACAGATTTTTTTGTCTCCATTCAAAAAAGTTAAAACAGTAATCAAAATTCATGAACATTTGAATCCATGCATTCTGAGGTTACAGCCAGCCCTCAATTAAATCAACCAAACATTATCATCAGAATTTTGGGTTCCAATTAACATGAACAGTTCAGAACAAAATAAATTGTAAGTTATGAGATAAATTACAGTAATATAAACAGATAATACAAAAGTTATTTTTCTTTGTTCAAATTTGCATCCAACTATAAAAAGAGAGCAGTTCTTTTTCTAGCTGCCGGTTACAGTTTAGGCACTGTCCACACTAATCTGTATCAGACATTTTGTGACAAATTTGTGTGATGTTACGTGCCTATATATGGGCATGATGTCATTAGTATTGCACCCAAATATGGGCATAGCCACATATCGCATTAATTTTTCACATAGGATATGCTAGTGTGGATATAGCTTTACTTCCCCATTGGGCAAATTTTGGCACCAGGCCCGGAATTTATCAATCTCAGCTTAGCAAATGTCTTAAGTCAAAAAAGTTAAGATGTCCCTAATAAATATCTTAAGCTGATTTATTACCCAATCTTAGCAAAATCTTGGCTTAAGAATTGTATTAGATGGCACCAACGTACAATCGACTTTATAATTTTAAGCAATTTTTAAGCTAAGCAGTATGGATAAATTTGACTTAAGCAAAAAAATGGACTTAAGACGATTTTAAGCTCAGTTTCTATAATAATGATTTTATTAATAATAGGGATAGGGATTTTTTAATTGGGATCTACAATTTGACACACCGACTGAAACATAACCGCAACACGTCCAACCACTCTTGTCAACATCTACAGAAAATTATCTATCCATTAATTATTATTCAGGGGCGAATATGAGAGTGCCGGGCTACCCACCCCTTTTGGAAAGTTAAAAAAAGAAAGTAGAAGAAGTTATTGAGAGCACTAAACATGTCCCTGAGGTTATTTCCGGCAGCTCCATGGGTAGTGCTGTTTCTCGATTGCCCGCCCCCCCCACCCCCTTTCAGATATCTCTTGATCTGCCCCTGTTATTTGAAAACACATTTGCATACGTGTACTGAATGATGGATATCTTTGCAGACATTTCATATCTTGTCTTGCTAATATCTGCAGCAGAGTTACAAAAATTCTGGGTTACAAAGTGTCTCCTACCTGTTTTTGTTGCTGATTAAATCCAGTCCAAGTAAATCTAATAATGACACAACATTTTTTTCATTTTAGGCTGGATGGAAGGATAACCATGCAACCTTCATGAATGAATTGAAGAACCTGGAAGCAAACAGTCTGTCAAATATTGGGCTTGCTCTTCGTAAGACCTTTGACCTTTTAAATGTAAATAGATTGTACACAGGCATCGACAACTATGGTTTGGTGAGTTTTTTCCAAAGTGTGCAGTCTTCTGCATTACCTTTCAAATTTAAATTATTTTTTAAAGTTTTTCATCTACTGTGCTTTTGTTTATGGTATCTTTAGATGAAAAGTAAAGGCTAGCCTATTTTGCTGGATGGTATGCAATGCGAATCCAAATTTGTGGTATTATTTGATTTTCTACTTTAGGCATAAACACATAAAAATAAAAAATAAAAATTCCTACTGACCTACCCATTTTTTTGGATTTTCCCAGAACGTGGCCAACGCAAATATTTTTTTTTTCTGGCATACCGTACTCGCGCGAATAAGCGCCCCTCTCGAATGAGCGCCCCTCCTACTTGAAAATTTCCTTAAGCACCCCGTTTGAATAAGCGCCCCTTCTAATTTGAATAAACGCCCCCTCAATAATTCAATCAATGCTGGACTGTGGATGTTAGCATGATTTGAGGTGTGGAGTGGAGTCATTCAGTCAATATCAAAATGAGGAATATTTATCTTGGACAGATGAGAGCTCCCCGGACAGACAGTATGTTTCCAACTCTCATCTTCTTACATTTTTCTATAGCATAGTCCTACTGCTTTTCCGACAATTTGTACCTAACACATTCTCATCTGAGTTTTCAAGAAAACCTGCAATGATCATGCCATTCTGTTGATCGGCCGATGGCTAACAAGCTAACCACCACCACTAATTTCATCTGCTATTCTGCTGTTAGGTAATACTGTACTCACAACATTCTTGTCATGACAAGCCATGCTCTCTGGACGATTATCTTTTCCGCCGCACCACCATTCCACTCCATAATATGCAGTTTCCTGATGTCATTTTATGATCGTTTTTCATTCAAAATGTGCCTCTTGAATTTAATAAGTTCTCATAAGAACCCCTCGATTTTCATCTATTTCCATAAGCCCCCCCTGAATTTCCACTCTGTTTTGATAAGCGCCCCGTTCGAATAAGCGCCCTGTTCGCATAAGTGCCCCGTTCCAATAAGCGCCCCTCAAAAAGTGCAAAAATTATTTTAAGCGCCCGGGTGCTTATTCGCGCGAGTACGGTGATTTGTATTGCACGTAAACATACTGGCAGTGGTTGAGCTAACACAAACTCTTGCCCCTGGCAGTTCACGGAAAAGAACCTGGAAGCAATGATATAAAAAAAAATATACTGTACGTTTGTTTGTGTTTTATTAAAGTTGATGGAGAATTATTTTCTTAATGGTGACATCCTCTATCCTTTGGCAATGGGCAATAACTAGCAAACAAATTTTGGTAGCCAACATGTTAATTGATTTATGATTTATTTTGGTACATTCATTCATACAATTAAACCTAATGAAGATGTTTCATTATAATATTTCTATTATTTGAATGCTTGGATAAACATGCATCTGCACTGCTGGTAAATCAAACTCTTATGAAACATAAAGCAAGACTGTTTGATACTGTACTTTGATTTGTGAACCTGTTTGTTGTAGTTACAGTAATTACTAAATTTGTTATGCTTTGCACAAATATCTTTCTAGTCCCATTTTTTTATTAACTACGGTAATAGCTTGAGTGCTTTAAAAGTGACAATTTGGTTCATAAAAATTGGACTAATATTTTAAAGTAATATATGATAAAGAGTGGATTTTTATCCTATAGTATAACATTAATAGCAAATAATAGAAAAATGCTATTTGATAACATTCTAGTGGCTTGTTAAATTGCCTTGACTAAACAAAGTATATAAAAAAAAAGTCTTGTCTATGAAATATAACCTTCTAGTAGATGTAGTAAGGATCTGTAAAGAAAACAAAAATTTGCGCTTTCATTATCCAGATGATTATGCAAATTACAGGGACTGTGTAATCTCTCAATATTGCTTATCTCATGAGTACTGTACCTAAAACAAACCATTCCTTGGTTTCCATTTAGTGACCGCTGTCATCCATTGCAGTCTGTCTGCCTTGCCTGATGACACACCTATGCATTTTCATCTTCATCGTATTTACACATTGTCGAACCAAACTGCAGGGTGTAGGCCTCTTCGAGCTGCCACCACAAAGGTCTAACTTAAGCTTTCTTCATGTTATCGCATTATTTATTGTTTTTTAATCAAAAAAATCATCAGAAAATGTGGTACAATAATCCAGGATGGTTAAGTTTAATACATTTTTTGTCATGTCTCTGCAGATTCCTATAACTGTTGAATGTACAGTAAAGACCATAATCTTGGTGTTGTCATATTCTACAAGACATATTTTTTATATCATGATTCAATTTAGTTGAATTTCTTACTATTTAAATATTTGTTCTTTCCAAATTAGGGACGTAACCCATTCTACTTGGAGCCTGCAATGATTATTGCAATAACTGACGGCAGCTCTCTCACCTCCACCACTGGTGTACATGATGAGGTATGAAATAATTTAGTTACTGTACAACTGTAAGCCTATTTACCCAGTGTGATATTAAATTTGGAAACTTGAGAATTCCTGAATACCTTTGAATCAATTTTGATTCAGGCATTCTAAAGCTAATAAATTAATTGTTACACTTACAGTATCATGAGATTCAACTCTATTTAGGTAGGTTATAATCTGTCAGACTATTTATTTGTATATTTACTTCAGCCAAGCCATATTGGCTTTACTTTGTGTGCGGTACAGTATGGAATCTTAAATGTGTTTGTAATTAATTCATCATTATCAGGAAAAGGAAAACCCATGTAAAGCGAACACTTTCTATTTTTATAGCTTCAGCTACCAATGAGTTTCTCAATTCCCGGTGGTGACTTAACAAAGGAACCTTTCCGTTGGGATCAACGGTTGTTTGCACTTGTACTGCGTATTCCTGGTGTAGAAAAGATGGAGGCAGACAGACCATCTGGATCCATGGTACTTGTAGACAACTCTCCGATAACGTCCATGTGTGACGTAACAGGGGGTGAGTATCCATGATTGTTTAATTTCCCAATTCTCAACCTTTGTGGAGACCATATTTAAATTGCTTAAAATGATACCTTTAATGAAGATTCTGCTGGCTTCAGAGATAACCACCTCAGATTGGAGCTAAGAAAATTGTGAGTTATGACTCCTCTAAGATTCCTGGAAATGGCAATTTCATAATTTAAACATTGGTCGTTTTTCAGTGTTGTGTTTGAATGATTTGCAAGAAATCAGACAAAATTCACTCATTAACATTTTAATCAATTGCTATAAAATTTTTGATATCTTGCCTTTGCAGCCCAAATTCTGTATCTCGCAGTTCATTTTTGGACTGCTCTCTAGAGGGTTGAAACCTACAGGTTTATTTGGATTAAAATCAATACGTAATTTGATTAAAGTATACAAATTTGAAAAACAAACATGAAATATGCATTATTCTCTACAGTATTACAGTGTATGAGCATTTCTTCCTGTTAACATTGGCTTCGTTAATTACACCTACCAGGCAATGTTTCTTCCCAGCCACCTGGAAATATTTCTTTCCATCCAGTGACGATTCTTCAAATATCTTGATATTGTTTCTATCCAGGTTTTTAGTCAAATGCTTTCCTGCTGTCATGTCTCTTTTTGTTAATCTGAGAAAAAGTTCTAAGGGGGCTAGGGTTGGCGGCAGCGACGATAATAATGAAGAGTCTGGATTTATAATGTTAAGCAGTCCTTCTGTACATGATTACAGTAGGTGCAAAGGTGCTATTTTGTATGTCGCTGTATTTGTTTGTGTCTGGAAATAATAATAATAATAATAATTATAATAAAAAATTCATTTTCCATTCTTCTAAAGTCAAAAGAGGTCTTTACTATTTTACATGCAACCACAAGACTGAATACCACACCCTTTTAGGAAACTGTTATCATTATTGTCAAAGTTTCAACATGTGAGGGGTCACAGTTTGTTTCTAAAACTTTGTATTAATGACCTTTATAAAAGATTGTTGTGTCACTTAACTATTTTATTTACACACTTGTCTTTATCTTAGGTCGTTCTTACACGGTAAATTCGATGAAGACGCTCTATCAATGTTTAGAGTCATTATCACAGAAAATGCAGAGTGGTGTTGTTTTAAATTTTGAAAAAATTGGACCTGACCCTCAACCAATTCAGGAAAGTAAGTATTAGACACTCATTTACATAGATATTTCAGTATATTATTGGCAAGTAATAGGAGCAAGGTGAACAATTAAGGCCTGCCAATAAGACACTTTGCTTTATATTTTTTTGTTCTGTTTACATAGGTTTGAGTTAAGAAAAGATACAATTTTTCCTACAGTCGTCATGCAACCGAAAGCTCCCTATTCTTTTAGGAACTTGGAAGGCCAAAATATTTTCACTAGCAATAAGTAGCCTGCAAAAATTCCATTTTCACTATAGCTAAACAGTTGTTCAAACTGCTATACATATTATAATTATTATTGTAGACATTTATTAACAATTATATTCTCACTAATTTTATTTGTAGCATATAAAGCCACAGCAATAACAGGGAATGCAAATTCCACAACTACCAAATCACTACAGACACTAGATGGCAACCATATGAATGGGGTCAACCAAGAGAATAAAGGTGACAACAAGAAACTTGGTACGTTATCATTTAGTGGACCACTCAAATGGAAATTCTTTTATCATTTTCTGTATAAAATCATCTTTAAGTTTGACTTAATGTTATTTATTTCAAGTTTAATTTATTTCATTTCCTTGCACTAACTTACAAAAAGAAAACTGAATTGCGAGAATGTTGCAATACATTAAAATTATTAAGATATACAAATTCAGCAACATTAAAATCACACACAAAAAGGGTTGAATTCTATTATTATTCTGTTATTATTGAGAGATGAATTCAAAGAGAGTGGGAAATGGCCAGCTCCCCACCCCCGTCTGAATTTTCGGAAATTGATATAAAAATGGAGGAGAACTGAGATTGACATTTCTGGTCATCTAGAGGTGTCATAGCCATACTGTACCTCATCCCCCAACCATGGTGGGGCTGAGGTGACCCACCATTTCTACATATATTTTTTTTAATTTCTTGATCTGCCACTGTTATTTTGTATTAACTTTACACTCATCAGGATAACATCAAATCTATTTACTGCTTTCTAAATATATGAATACAGTATAACCACATGAATCATTAAACAGAATTCAAACAGAAGGAAAATAGTTTTAACATTAACATAATACTTACAATATAGCCCAACTACCATAGTATGTAGGAGCAAACCAAGAGCTTAGTAAAAGACATAAAACTACTTAAGTGTAAAATATTTAATCTAATCTGTAAAATAATAGTATTCTTTATAATACTTGATTTTGATGATTAATAAAATATAAAGACTAGCATAGTTTTCAAGTGTGCCAAATCTTATAATATAAATTTAAAGTGTTTATCAATTTCTTTATGTTTATGTTGTTTATGTTGTTTATGTTGTTATGTTTGTTATTTGATTATTTATAATATGTACAAATTATACAGAACATAGAGATAATTAAGAAAAATGATTATATACAATTGAATTCCTTCGTAAAGGAATAACATATTTTATTTCAATACCCATTAAGGTTTACTTTTTACAGGAGGCAATAATTTGTATTTGGCAGTAAACAATTTTTATTTATTCAAATGGCTCTTCAAACTTTTATACTTGCTGACATCAAATGCAACCTTAAACCCTGGTTTATGTTTGCAATAAAGGATGTTAATGCCTTTATTTTCTCGGTACGTACAGCTTTCTGTTCCATCCTGTGTGAAAGCACTGGCTTCCATTTTGCCATAATATCGCAATAATATGACATTTAGATCCTACTCTTTGCTCTATGATTTCCTTCCACTTTTCTCTAATTCATTTGGAAGTATGTCCTGTAATTTTATCTGAAACAACCTTGAGCACAGGCTGCTGTTCACTATTCAGTAAACTCTTCATAGCAGCAGCCACACCTCCCTTTCCCCTTATTTTTCTTGTATTATATCTCTAGATCAAGGGTTTGCCAGCGATTATTTTAATTGCCAGCAATTATTTATGACAGCCACTTTTACCGTGATGGCTTGGCCTACTCAGCTCGGCCTAGCCTAGTTGGCCTGGTCTACCTTTAGCAAATTCTTTATATACCTTCTTCGAATCTATCGAATGTTGCAACAAACTAAAGCTAAATCATATATACGTTTGACAAAACAACCTTTATTGACATTTTTAACCTTTACGTTCATTTCATACTGACATTCGGTGGGATTCTTAAAAAGGTAGGCTAAACCATTGTCTACCCGGTGAAAAGTTTACTTACAACACCCATATGTCGTGTTAAAAACATTTATACCCCACGGGAAAAGGGATGGTTCTAAGTCGCCCACAACTCAAGCATGTGGCTCTACAAATACAGTACTTGAGATTCGGATCCCCCGAGATATTGTTCCTGTTCGTGACTCCCTGATTAATTAATTCATAAAATACCGTAAAGCAGATTTGTTGTTAACAAGTTAAATTTAATAGTCAACAAAAAACAGTAGGCCTAGGCCTATACATCTCTTGATTAGGAGGACCTAGAGTAAAATTTACACTAGACTATCGTGAGACGAAGATGCATCTGCATAGCCTAGAAAAATAATGCGAGTAAACACATAAACCGTGCACAGTCTATATCAATAACTGAAATATCTTTGTGATAGCTAATTCAGCACTATTCCTTTGAAGACAAGATTCCAACATTTAAACACCTTTAAATACACTAAGGATTATTTTTTTTTTTTTCTTAAGGAGGGAGACATCACCTCCCAAACCCACCCCTGCTCAAGGCTTTTCCCCTTGACTGTCGCTACGCGACAAGTTCTTCATCCTATTTGGACGGCCTATTTTTTTTTCTGGCTGATCAATTATTTTTTTAAGAGTATTTTTTATTTTAACTACCGACGACATGAAGATTCATTTAAATTACATTGCATGACAATGTAAACTGCACCACCTCAAAATCTATTGATTAACCCACTTGGCTACTGTTTTTGATCAATTGACCATTTTGTGTCGGAAATAGAGTAAATTTTATCTCAAAGATAATTAGCTTTAGTGTGAGGTCCCTCTATAACTTATTTTACTGGGAGGCTACAGTAACCATGATTTAGTTTTTGGTACAATAGAATTTTGAATTAAAATAAATACAGTAAGTGTATGGATGCTAATCTTTTAATTTTAATATGTAAACTTAACACCTTTTGAGAATCTCTTTGAGTTAATTGCCAGACAATTTGGCTTTTACTGGTTTTATTTGTTATAATATATTATTTTTATTTCAAATAGTACAATATTCTTACAATTGTTTCTGTTATTTTAACTGTCTATTTTATGTTGGTGAGGAGCCTTATATACATTAATTATTTTCATACAAACATTAAGAAATATATGCATTCATTTGGTTTGGACCCAGGGCCATGGAATGATGCATCATCGAGTGAGCTCTGTGCAGGCCGTTGTGCCTCAGATTGTTCCTACTGTATACACACATTCAGTGTTAAGTCTTTGTGTGGTCTTCATTATAAAGTTATTAACAGCTTCCCTTTTTGACTTCCTCGACATTGAGGTATCCTGTATTTTTTTAATTGTCCTCCTCTTCACTGGAATAATATTTTTTTAATGTTATTTTAATAATGTAATGCAATTATTATAATTATATTATAATGAACGGGACAATAATTGTTTAATAGTACTGTCTCTACACTACTATTGTTGTCTTGGTCACTGGAAAACATAACAATAAGTGAACAATTTCCAACTTTCTCTACTACATGTAGAGGTATTCTTAGTCATACTATAAATGGTTATTCAGCATTGAAAAAAAAAACATTAAGTGTCTAGAGAATTGAGAGGCTGAAAAATGTGGGAAAGGTTTTATACCATAACATCTTTTAATTCAAATAGTATCGAAAAACAATTGCCTGGTTGAAGAAAAAAGGTTCCTTATACTGAACAAGCTTATTGTATCTATAATCCATATCTTGATAGAAGAGGTGTATGTGTACTGTATATGGTTGTACAAATATTTTTTTTTGTAATAGTCGACATTACAGCATACTTAATTATACTTAAATACAAGTCACTCCAGCTTTTATTTAGAAAAAAAAATTGAAAAATGGAAAGTCAATAGTTGGAATAATTCCAGGAGAATTGATCCAACTGAAATACCTCTCACTAAAGAATCGGTTGGAGCATCACATCATTAATTCCTTCCTGAAAGTAGTGACTCATTTGCTGTTGGACCAAGAATGAAATAAAAATTTAATTACTAAATATAATTTAATTTAAAATTGACTAACATCAAACATAACATAATACCAAAAATTGTTGTGTGCTGTACAAATATCTTGGTTCATTGTTGATTGATTGATTGATAAATTCTTTCGTACTCAGGTGATGAAGATGGAGGGAATGAAGTAGCATCCTTAAACATCAGTGCTCTGCCCGGAGCTACCCGTCCAGGAGGTCCATCACCGATCCCTGACAGCTCGTGGCATAGCTGTCATCGTATGATTTATGTTCGTCCAAATCCGAAGACTGGATTCCCGTCTGGTCACTGGCCTGTGCCAGAATCGTTTTGGCCAGACATAAATTCACCAATGTTGGTAAGACTTTGTTACAAATTCTTTCAAGTATTATTATGTTTGTTGTATTTTTGAATATTAAACAACAAATCAGATGAATAATGAACTTTAAACATAAAATAGTCTACTAAACTACATTAAGAACAAGTTAAGAAAAAAATGTATGGATAGCAGACCAAAATAAGTTGGAAACAAAGTTTAAGGCATCGACACTAGTTAAAATTAGAACGAAATGGCAGATCAACTATCCAGGGCTCCCAAGTTAAAAGAATCCATATCCGGAATATCTGTTTAAATGAGCTTTTCAAACACATCTGATTTTATTTTGCTGTGTATGGTGATACCCTTCGGCACTGACTTCCGGAAGACAATTGACAATACAGTATTAAATAGTGGTAAAAGCATGCAAGTATCATGAATTTTCGGGAGATGTGTAATTTTCTTTTTATTTCTTACTTGCTCGCCAGAGTTCAGGATGCCTTCCTCATTTCCGGGAGACTCCTATGACTTGCGGGAGACATAGGACCTCTGAGTATCTGTAGTATTATAATTAACAAAGTATACAAAGTAAAAAAAAACCGTGTAAATTGATAAATCATGTATGGAATATTCTATATGGATTAAAATTATGTTGAGATATGCTTTTAATTTATTTTCAGCCACCTAGGGATTCGCATCCAGCTGTAAAATTCTCCTGCGCCAGCTGTGAACCAATGGTAGTTGATAATATGCCATTTGATAAATATGAACTGGAACCTTCACCTTTAACCCAGAACATATTAGAACGAAGAAATCACAATATATGTTGGCAGGTAAGTTTGCTGGCAATTTTAATCATTCGTAAATATGTTTTCGCCACAAGCCACGTTCGTAAAATAGAGAGTTCGTACTTGGGAGGTTCGAAAACGAAAAATGTCACTGTAAAAACTTTTACTCAGTGTAAAATACTAGTAAACAAAAGCTACAATTTGGCATATCTCTGTAAAGCTGGGCATAAATTTTGTTGGCCAATATAGGGCTGATTTTGTACTATTTTAATGCATTTTCTGCTCTTTGCCGTTTGTCATCGTACTGTGTTTTAATAATATACAGTATCTTAATACTTTTTACTGTCTTTTAATGTTTTTATAGTTTATCTTACTGTTCTAACATCACTTAATACTTTTTTTTATGTTTGATCGCTTGGCTTCAAAGCACATTTCTGTTATATTTATGTATAATAGACTGAATAAAATGAATTGAATTGAATTAAATTGATGAATACATCTTTGTTTTGCGTAAGCACTTTTTGCTGTGCTTTCTACATAATAGCATTCTATAGTTGCAGACCTGTCTAGCATCTCACACTGGCTTGCTTTAGAGATTTCTTCAGGATTTGCTTGAGATTGGACATTTTTTTTAAAGTATGCGCAAGGTCACCAACTTTTAAGGAAAATACAGTCAAGCATCGAAATATTTAGCATTATTAACATTGGATGGATATTTATTTTTGTCATTGATATTCCACTCTTCTACTGTTACATCCAATAACTAAGACTCTATTGCTGTGAAAAAAAAAATTCATACTAATATAACCAATCTTATTATTTGTAGGTATTTATTGAAAACAGTGGAAAGAACAGTGAGTTAGGTCACCCATTTGGTTACCTGAAGGCAAGTACTAACCTAGCCCATGTGAACCTGTTTATCATGCCGTACAATTATCCAGTTCTTCTTCCGTTACTTGGTAAGATTTAATGCATACATTTATTCTTTACCAATAGCATGCCAATCAACTCTTATATTATTAATATTCCTAAATTATAATTATTATTATTATTGTTTTGAAAGATATACACATTTAAAATAGGTAAAAGTTGTGGTAATAACACTTAATACTTTGAATGATATTGTTAAGCAAAACACCGATAACTTTTGTTTATGATAATTAGTTTTACTACTGATGGTGTGTAACTTTTGATGTACTACATATAATTATTATTATAATTTATTTTATTTTATTTATATCAAATAATTTTTATTGCTTTTTCTGTTATTAATATCATAACCAATTTCATCAATATTATGAAGCTCACTTATCTACAAATGCTCAAAGCACATATGAAGTTTGCCATTCCAAAACCAACATATTGTCACTAATTGTTAAACTGGGTGATTTGCATATGAATGTGGCAGTATTGTAGTATACTTTAGTACAGAGAAGCTGTAATACTTTTACTCATAATTATAGCTACAGTAAATCGATTCCAGTCAATGACCCATCATTTTAAAGCATATAATGTGGATAATAAGACTATTAAAAAGTTAATTATCATTTTTTTGGTCGCTGATGCTGGTTTTACGATGGCAAGCCCGATTTTGGTAATTGTTATTGTTAACGTTGGTAATATGTACTATTTTATTACAGATGACCTTATTAAAGTGCACAAAATGAAGCCTACACCCAAATGGAGGATGAGTTTTGATGCTTATCTCAGGGAGGTTCCCAGCTACTATTTAGGGGTATGTGAAGATCAGTTTTAATAAGTTTATTATGTTATCTAGAATGACATTGGCAATAAAATAAATAATAAAATTGTTGCTACTATTAACTACTCGGTCTCCATAAAAATGTTTAAAAAATTGTTACTACTGGCAACCACTGACTAATAGTAAACATGTCTAAAGAAATTACTGTTGATCAAAACAACTCACCAAAGTTTTTACTATCATGTAGCCTATGAGAACAGCATTACGAAGACTGGGTACACCAAACTTGATCCCGGATAACGTTGAAAACTGTCTAAGCTACAGCGTTGTAAACTACATGAAAAAATTAAAACAGCAGTCCAAAATTGAGGCTGAGAGAATGGCCTCACTTATACCGAAGAAGAGATCCCACAGAGATCTCAGTATTAAAGTCTTACAAAGGTAAGTTATTTGTATTCTCATTATGTATTCTAGACAATTGAATTCTGAAGTGTATTTTAAGATTAAAATATTTAGAAGCTGTTAAAGATTTATCAATGTCTATAACACTTGGCAGATCACATTACACTTCTCCACTGCATTAATTTATTGCGGTATACCAAAAATATCTATCTAACTTACTTAGGCTAACCTGTCAATTGCTTACATATTCCTTTTGTCACTATCATCCTAGCCTACTTCCTCAAAAAATCTATTTTTAAAATTCTCTTTTTTATCAGTATTTTTGTCAAGATAAGCCTTGATAACCTCCTGTGATGTAACATAGACGGTCGTTGTTTACAATTAATATTGAAACAAAAATAATTGTAGATTTTGGATTAATTGTAAACAAGATACTGTAGGGTAATATAGAGGCTCTGAGCTAGAGGAGACATGCTGTACAGTTTCATTGTTGTTCTCTTTATTTCAAACATCACACAGGATGCATTCATTCATTATGTTTTTATTATTAAAACTCATAGCAGTAAAATATAACTGAATTGCGAGTAGATTTTAAATCTACTCGCAATTCATTGTATTTTGTACATTTTGTAATACAAAATGTACAAAATACAAGATTATTAAAAGATAAAATATCATTAAAATGCAACAAGCGAGAAAATCAAAACACAGAGAAAAAGGACTGACACAGGAGGAAAAAAAATCAGCAACAGTTAGAATCACGACAAAACGTACATTTGGAAAAGGACAAACAAAAAGACATTAGCATAATATTCACACTAAAATCAATTAGCATTATGACAAAAAGAAAAACATCTAAACGTACATTAAAAAAAGGACAACACACCAAAATCAATTAGCATTATGACAAAAAGAAAAACATCTAAACATACATTAAGAAAAGGACAACACTAAGACATTTACATAAGGAAAGCCAATTCACACAAGGACAAAAACAACAAACAGTACATTGACAACAAAATATATAGATATATATATATATTTATCTATATAAAAGGACCACAACGCAAATATAAATAAAATACAACATGGAATGAATTACAGATAGATTTCTCTAATCAGGTTTGGCCCCATTTTCAACTGTAGTCACTTCTGGTTGATGTTTCTTGGAAGATTTTTGTCGTCTCCTGGAGAGTGATTGTTTAACTCTCTGTAATTGATGTCAGTCAGTGAAAAAAAATTGATTTCCATTTAAATGAAAAAAATTGTTAGTGTATTTCATTACTTTCAGATCACAAATGCCTTCATTAGCTGTTCGGAAGGATTTTCAGCAACTTCTTCAGAGTATAACAGGCGAAACGGTGACATCAAGGCCTGATAACAACATCTCTTTATTCCACAATTTCTCTTTTGCGGCGCCAATACATAAGACCGTGAAACAGCAAGTCTATCACAATCCATTTGATATCCCACGTAAAGATCTTGTTGAACAACTTCAGCGGATGCGAAAAAACCTGATGAGAGTGGCAGCCACGGGTATTAAACACACAGAAAGTGGTAAGCAATCTTTTGTTATTCACTATAAATTTGCATATGAAATAATGTAAAAAATTGTATAGTTCCTTAAAATCTGATGATAAAACGTGATACCATCGTGTTGTATGTAAATTTTTTATATTGTTGCTAAAGGATGTGGCTAAAAATTGTTTATGTCTGCTTCGGGAGTAAAGTTGTGTTTAATCATAAGAAAACAATTATGGTACCTCATAGGATTTGAAGTAAGGTCTCCGGATTGAAAAAAAACGACCTAAACCACCATCGCTTCCTAAGACTAAGTATATATCAAGCACAACAAATCTTTCGTGTAATTGATGAATATTCATCTTCTCGAGTCACTATGTAGCTAGTGTGTATGATGTTGCTTACGTAGGGTAGTAGAAGGATTCACAGGTAGGATACCTGACATGGGTCGCGACGTAAATGCTTGTTCTATGGCCAGACGGGGCTAAAATGGACCCGTACACCTGGGTAACCCCCTACTCTTCTCGAAGGATGTACTGTGTTCTTTAAAGTGCACACGAGCCAATTGTGTACACTGGACCTATGGTTTAGAGTCCTTATCCGAGAAGACATGTTCCACCACTAGAACCATAGGCGAGCGTGCCGTTTGAACCAGCGCCGATATTATAGTTGTATGTCACGGTTACCGTCTTAACCGCTCAGCCAATTTACTCGCTTAATTGGGGAATGTACAATTATGACTGATAAAATCCAAATCTAGCAATCAAAACTATGGCTTTTTGAATAAATTTACCAGTGTAATTTAAAAATTTGTTCTCAATTCATTTCTAAAAATATTTTTATCACCCATAGACCAACTTCATGACATCCCAATAGCGGAGATGGGCAACTACCAGGACTACCTGAAGAGGATGCAGACTCCACTACGGGAAGCAGATCCTCCTCCAGCACGTTTACATATGTTTGGAAATCCATTCAAGTTGGCTTCGGAAAAGGACAAGGTAGGAAAACTAAAGGAAAGAAACGACAAGCCAAACACATAAGAAAATTTAAACAGTGAAATAGTTGAATAGATAAGAAATCTAAAATAAAATAGAAAAGGATAACAAAATGGCATGAGGAGGTAATTGAGATAAAACCTTGGTTAAAATTTTTTATAATTAAACATTATTATAAAAATTAAATAATCAATTATAAAATTAACCTAATTTTCGCTTACTGTTGTAATCATCTTTTCTTTTAATTTTGATCCGAGTTTTGCTTTTAATGTAAAACGCATAGAGGTTTCCAGCATTCTGCGCTATATAAGAATAAATATATTGTTATTATTAAGTACTGTACATAAAATCTTTGTAGATAGGAATTGACAAGAGCACCCTAGTAGACCTGAAGCATACCATAAGTGTTAATTACCAGCCAAAGTGGACTCAGGTCTGCTCTGGACACCCATAGGCTTGTGGTTCCATTTATAAAGACCAAGGCTGGAAACTTCATTCTCTTGTCTTGGAACTCAATATTGGAATGAGTTGCCTCTTAATATACATAAATCACCTTCGCTAAAACTCTTTTGAGAAACAAAAGTTTTTATGTTAGTCAAGCCAACCCTTGATTTATAGGTATCCAGAGCTGATCTGATTCTTTGACATGGTTTTATTAACATGATAATATTGTACATGTGTTTTGTGCTGTCTGTGAATGAAGTGATGGTGTTTGGTTCTCGATTATAGTAAATGTGAGTAGCTTTGTTAAAAGCGCCATACAAAAATGAACTAAAAAGAAAGTGTGGAATAGTTAATCCAGCATTTGCAGTTTAGGCTGTCAATTAAAAAGACACTCATTCAATATTAGAGTGGCATATATGTGCAAAGATATTTATGTTAAAAGATCTGAGGCTGAAGAGTTGATTATGAGACATTAGGTTTAGCATACAGGTAACCTGGTTACTGCTATATAAGAGAAACTATACATGTATAGGTATGTGTACATTTCCTAAAGGACACAAAAAACTGCCTTTCCTCCAATTTGTTTATAAATACATTTTTTTTTCTCCAGAAAATGATGGTTGATGAAGCAGACCTAAACGACACAATGACGGCACCACAACAAAGGAACAAGCGATCCATTGACACTCCACCGACTTCACCAGCAGCTAAAAGAATGCGTCCATCCACACCGTCACCACCAAGTCGTCGACCAAACTCACCAGCCATGTTGGGCAGTGTACAAGGAGGAATTCTTAAAAAACCCTACTTAGAGTTAGTGCAAAGACGGGAAAAGAAACCAACTGTTGACCAGAATAGTCAGGGTAATTTTTAAATTATTTACACTCACCAATTACAGAGTAAAATGATAGTCTATCTTTGGTTCCTGGTTCAATTCTGCTTGTGTTTCTGCTAGAGGGCTGAAATGTAAGATTAAGAGTAACACACTTTTCTTGGATGATACAAATTAATCCTTGGGTCAATGTGCATGTTAAAAATGTAAGAGAGTAGGGGATGTGTGTTGCTTAATTTACCACCAGAAAGATTTGAAAGCAGCATAGCTCAGTCAGCTGCACTGATGGTAATCACTTGTGTTTGCACTGAATCCTAGAGATCCATTAACCTTTTGAACCTGGTACAATCAATTCCATCCACTGGTCTTCTTGTTGCTGTAGTTGTGGTTGTTAAGTCCACACAGTGTTTCAATAACATTGTTAAGGCAGCAGAATGATAAAATACTTTTATAATTTTGTGCTATTTTTAGGTAAGCCACCACCAATAGCAGATGATAAACCACCAGATGTAATTCTCATAAAACCTGAACCTCTTCCTGCATCCTCAATCAACAATACTATCGATACCATCCAAATGCTCGAAGACAAAGAGATGATGTCACTTAATCATAATGAACTTAATTCAGAGCAAGTTGTTAATAATAACACTCAACGAAGGCCGATAAATAACCTGGAACATCAAAAGAGGGCGATATGTGGAGAACCTAAAGCAATCATTAGTCGGGCTGCAATCAACGAAATTAATAAAACCTTAAAACAGGCAATAGTCAAAGAAATTAGAAAACCAGGACGGGGTAAGTTAAAAAACCAGATAACTTTTTATTTTCCATTTTTCGTGTCACGGCAGGATTTTTTTTCATATATAGTATCTTGTTTCATGAACCCGTTGCTTGCTGATAATCGTGATTATATTTTAAATTGACCTGTTAACCTACCATCCCCGTAGAAAAAAAATGGAAAAAATAATACAAATTTTACACTCCTGATTAAGTAGGATTTTATCATGCTTACATTCACATATTAATCAGCTTTTCTCTAGATCATTATATTAATTTTGTTAGCAAAATCATAAAACCTGTTTTAAAAATGTTTTTTTTTTTTTTTTGGTGAAACCACTGGTTGGTTGTCTCGACATTTCGGCAAGATTGCTCTGACTGTCATCAGGAGAATGAGCAGATTCTCCTGATGACGTTGAGAGCAGTCTCACCTAGACAACCAACCAGTGGTTTTACTTTAAAAAAATTTAAAAAATCATTTTTACACATGGTGTACTAAAAGTATTTGTTATTGATACTCGCCATGCAAACGTTTTTAAGAAATACTAATTTTGTTGTTCTCTCTTCTAGATTATAGCAAAATATTTGAGAATCTAAATAACATCCAAGGTGACCTTGATACCAAATACTTGTTTATTAATAACATCATTAGGGAAGCTGGTCGATTCAAGAAGAGGCGGCTCATAGAAATGCTGATCAAGTTCCAGAAATCTGTTGTGGAACACGAAGAAAACTTAAATAAACAGCGCAATAATAATATGAATAACCATGTGAAGAAGAATTTGGCAAAAAGGTAGCACCTTTTGTATTGTGGCAATTCAAAGACAATTTTATTGAGGATTTCGAATACAACATGTGTTTCAACAGGAAATTGTTTCATTAGAAAAATCTTTTGGAGACACTGACAATATGAATTATTGATTGATGGGTATTGTGGTGGGAGATACTTTTTAAGTTGTAATATTGTAGACTTCAATGCAACCAATGATTCGATATTACAGGTTTTAAGGCAGCAGATTGTTTTGGTTAAAGTGCTTTTCAACAGAATGTTCCAACCTTCTGAAGCAACATAGTGAGGCAACAACACTAAAAAACTAGTTCTCGTAATCTTGCAAGCTCCAATGATTGCAGTATAATAGAGGCTGTAGCAGAGCCGTAGATAGAGTTTGACCAACTCGGTTTCACAGAATTCTGCTATACGCGCGTGTGATTGGGTGGATCGCAATCACATGACTTACACCGGCCATGTTGTCACCAAAACCAAACATTGACGAACCACAAACTAACATGATAGGATATATTAAAATCCCATAATTGAATTGTCTTCATGAACAGAATAATAAAAGAAAGTTTATGCAGCATCAGTGTTATAAAGCTAATACGCACGCTGTTTGGTAACAAGATGGCGCCATGCACCAAGTTGGCCAAACTCTCCCTATCTACGGCTCTGGGCAGTAGAGTATATTGGCCCTAACGGCTGCCCATACAAAAAAGATCTATTAATCAATCAGCCGAGTATCTATTAATCGATCAGCCGAGTGTTTCTAGAGCTCATCGGAGCTAAAAACAAAAAAGCATGATACTGTGGACAAAGCATAGGGTGGTCCTCTCTTTACTACAGTACTGGTAGTGCTGGGTAACGAATTAGAGGCCCTCTATTGCAATGGCAGTGCATGAGAGGTTCAATAATATCTTTCTAGAAACTGCTCATGCCTACTGTAGCCCATGCGCTACATTACAAATCGCCCTATTCAAGACGTAGTTATGATCCCTCCAAAGCAATTGGAATGAGCATGTTATACTTGAGATTAACACATAAAGCTTGGCACAGACTACATGTTGTTGGTTGACGCAGTTTTTTGAAGAATGTAGCACGCACAATGAATCATTTTTTAATGACTATCTGCTCATTCTGTCATCAGCAATCAGCAGACAGCTTCTGGTTGGAGAAAGCTCATGGGGATTTCCGATTGAAGATGTATTTTATCTTAAACCGTCGTATGAATCAGTTTATGTCCAGCTTTAGGCTTGGGGTAGCATGGTTAACTCCTCCTATTTTTCTTTCCAAAGAGGAGTGTGTCTCATACCCTATTCAGCCTACACTCTTGTGTGAATTGCTGCGATGTAATCCAAAACTGGTTAATCCCAATCGTAATCAATGAGCGTATTCAGACCAATGCAAAAAACATCACATTTTAGGGCTGGTATACAAACAGTGCCTGTGGAATTCGTTGTGATTTGTTGCAATTGGATCCCATGGTAATCGGGAGTAATAAAGATTGGAGTACCCAATCGCAACGGGTAACAATTGCGATATCGATTACTATCGGTGAGCTTTCACATATGATTGTGATTGGTTGTCACAATTGCTACAACCAATTGCAATGTGATGACAGTCTGAATAGGGTATTAGTTTATTCCTGTTACACCCTGCATTTAAGTTTTGTTTACATGCAACACTCTAGCCAATTGCACACTACCTCAGTGACTGTGGCAATTTTGTTATCAATTTGCTATCATATAAATACAAAAAAAAAAGGAAGTACAGAAACTTGATTGTTACCAGTATTAAAACAGGAGAGGGTTTAAGTTTTTAAGCCCTGTCCTGACTAACAAGTTTTATTTGATGAAAACATATGACATGCCTATATATGGTCACGATGACATCACATCATGACCATATATAGGCACATCATGGCTATATGTATATGGGCATACAACATTTTTTATCAAAGAAAATTTGATAGATCAGACAGAGCTATAGTAATGTAAGATGTGCAGACTCAAGGATATATTTTGGTTAGTTTGAAGTTAATATCAGGGAGATCTTCCTAATGGTATAAGATAAAAAGTATATGACATGTGCAGGTTGACAATTTCAAGGAGAAATTTATATTTCAATGGATTAGATGCTGGACATCCTAATAAGATACATGAACATATTGGTACAGTAGTATCTGGATATTCTTTTCCCAATTATCTTTGATATGTTGTTTAAAGCCAAGCTCCGGATAACAAAAATGTTTGATATGGTGTACTGATTTTTCTAAGGGTACTTGATAAAAAAAAACTTAGGAAATATTATAATGGCATACAAATTTTTGAATATTTAAAAACAGGGGGAGGGGCGTGGAAAATGTTGCTTATGCCCCTTTTCTCCTCAGTTTTTAAATATTCAAAAATGTGTATCTCAATAACCGTTACCAATTTTTTGCTTCAAATACCCATTTTTGTGTCTTAAAAAAAATCAGTTGTACTACATATCAAAAAAATGTTTTTCCTCCAGAGCCTGACATTAAGGGGAAGTGGATTGCCTGAAAGAGATGGGTTGTTGAAATTTATTTTTATATTTTGCGCTACCAACATTCCACACTGTTTCACCAGTATAATATGGAGAGCTGTGTCAATTAGTTTTTCAACTGTTGTAATTGGTGTTTTTTTTTTTCCAGTGTTACAACAAGGATAATTGTTTTCCTGACAAAATTGATCTCCGAAATTGTGAATTTTTTTTTTTTCAATTGATATGGTATTGCAACAGAGGCAGTTTCTTTCCAAACAATTGGTTCCCAAATAGAAGTAGTTTTTCCCCAATTCGTATAATTAGACCCAACTTCCTTTATGCCAAAATTGTTTTGAAAAAAAAATATTTATCCTAAGAGTGCCCTCATTGTTAATGTTGTGTTTAATTTATATAGTGTCTAATAGAAACGATGAATTTTAACCAAATTAAAAGGTTTCAAAACTTATTGATTGTGTTGTTGTCAATTCAATGTTAATGTTTTCGTCGAATTTGTTAGATCAAATCTTAAAAATCTATGCCATAAATCGTTGATATGTTTGCCTTGTAAAGGTAACAAATCACCAGATTTAGAATGAATATTATAAACTGATGGTAGAATGAGCAAAAATGAGTTTTAATTCATAATCTTCAAATATGTCTTAATTTGTGAATTGTTTAAATGATGAATGATGAATTTCACTACTACGATAACCATGAGGCAAAATTACACAATTTTCAGGTTTCCACAGTAAACTTTATCTTTGCTGATCTTTTTAATGATATTCCACAGACATGTCCAATTCCAGCAGTACACTAACTTGGACATAGTTTTATTGTATAATCAAATGATATTGTCACCCTTAAACCAATTGTACTTTTGTAACTAGTCAGAATTTTGAATTTGCAAATTTATTGTTCAAGACAAGTCACCATTGCAAAGTGACATAATTTATTAGGTATATTATGAAATGGTTGGACAAAGTCTGAAATTTTTTTAAAAATAATTGTTTTCACTGAGGTCTTCTATCTTGATATGTTCGATCATCAGAAGTAATGTAATGAAATCATCGCTTTTTTTTAAATGCATTGTTTTGTCAGAAGTAAAGTTGAAGAATCGTAATCAACGATATCCGTCGAGGTTTGTTTACAAACCTCATGAATAGTTAGCCTGATATCCATTGTAAACAAAGACGATGATGACATCCTTATTCCTAAACAATTTCATCTGGTTCCAATACAGCAAAAATTAATATGACATGATTATTGTATTATGAAATGCAAAATTTGATGCTACAAAATATCAGCAATTTTCAACTGCAATTGGAAAAGCCTATTACATTTCTCTGATCTGTCCTCTCTGCACTACCAAATTTGAATTGACAAAAACATGCGACATGTCTAAATATGGTCATAAAGACATCACATCATGCCCTTATATAGTTTTGAATTTGATAGTGTGGACAGAACATATGATAGGCTCTAATTATGTTAAGTGTCTAAACCCTCACACGAATAAATATGTTGTCAAAAAAATATGCCAGTGGAGTTTTAGTAGAGTACAAATTTTGGAATGATTTAAACCCAACAACGTTTTCTTTAATCTATTGTGCCAAAACTTTTACTAGCATCTATGAGCTACTTTATGGTAGTTCATGAATCTTTTATGTACATCCGGGTCAGTTTTCTCTAGTAAATTGGGAAGAATTTCATCAATCGTGCATGTTCCATACACTTCGAGTCTGAATTAGTGCAATTGGTGAGTCGTTTCGAAAAAGAGAATATAAAGTTGTACATATCTATTTATTTCATTTTGAAATGAGTTTTGTATAAATTTCTTGTTAGAAAAACATGAAGTTGTCTCTTGTATTGCTTACATTGTCTCGAGTCCATCCAGCCATATTCATTGTTTACAATTATGATGTTTACAATATGATGAACTTAGTGGGAAAAGGGTGCAGAACCTTGAACTGCACATTAATAGACTGTAAATCACTAGGGAGTACTACTAAACTATATTTACCCTGCGTTTTAGAGTTAATCAGTAGGCTGTCTTTATTGTTCCATTGTGCGACGCTACCAATGATGCAGAAACGTGCTTTTCAAAATGGATTACCTCAGATTCAAATCATTTCTGTTTAAAACGACTTCAGAGAACCGTATTTAGAATGTGATCATCGTTCAACAGTTTTGTTTTGTTATACTTTAATACTAACTGTATTATTGTATTCATTTTTAAAGAAATATTAACAATCGAAAGATATATCGAGTATTTATTACTGACATCACTTATTAACAACCACGTCACACAAGTTCCCCCTCTAATAATGTGAAACTGTACACAATCAATAATTTCTTGTTTTATTAATCTTTTTGTCATTCGGTATCTACAGTAAGAAAATGGCTTAAATAAGTGAATAGGCCTACGCAGCTTACCAAGATACATGCGTCAAATAATCGTTGAATATTTACTCTTGAACAATACTTCTACAAATTCTTAACTAATAATTAAATCTGTTGAATATTTACATGAATACATTTTTACATTAGTACAACACTTGACTCTTATCTGGTCAAACTCATAGGAATGTTTATCATTTTTTTTATTAAGTAGAAATCGAAACGCTTCTCCCTCTTCAGTTATAAAAATATAATATCTTATGAATACAAATAGCCTCTTATACAAGAATGTATTTGACGA
>NW_022694961.1:75658-91677 GCF_011630105.1 Anneissia japonica | reverse complement strand
TCTTGGTCTCTGTCTCTTATACACATCTAGATGTGTATAAGAGACAGGACACACGTTGTGTGTTGTAAAAATAAGCAGCGGTATCTTGTGACATACTCGTACTCAGTTATGCAATGTCCTACTCAATGTTAGGGCTGTTGCTAAACATCCCTTGCTTACCCACAGATTTAGCATTACACACATTTTTACCATAAAAAAACGAAGATTAACTATGTCACCACTTGTAGCGTATTTTTTCAATGTCATCGGTTATAGCTACTTCACATGTATGTGGGTGTGTGTGTGTGTGTGTATGTGTGTGTGTGTGTGTGTATGTATACAGTAGTTCGAAATTGTTTTTCAGGAGAAACAATTTACCGTAGTGAAGGCAGTGATCAAAGTTCTCAAACCGCTCATAAATCATCCTCAATCATACGCAAAAGCTAATATTGGCCGTGAATACACCATGAAGAAAAGGACGAACGTATCAAGGTACATTATACGGATGTAATAACAATGGTACTTTTGTCTAAACGCATATGCTTTGAAATATCTAGTCTATAAGTAGGTGTTTGTATCTTGACATCACCTCGCTGATTAAAAAGGGTATCTTCTTGTTTTTTTGATAGAGTTTCGGTTATGTAGATGTGATACAGTGTTGATTAATTTGATAATACGTTAGGGGGAAAATGAAAAAAAAATTAAATGAGATAAACTTTGTGAAGGAAGATGTATGAATTCGGTGATTAAAAAGAGGATTTGTTTTTATGTAGATGAGTTTACGAAATCATGTACAGTTGCGGTAACTTTGATACATAGTCATAAAGTAACCCAATAAAAATTAGGGAAAAAATATATAATTATATTATATATTATGTATTTAATTACATTTCTTCTGTGTATTAATCAATCGAAAACATTTTGCTGTAATTCTTAGCGAACGCCCTTTGAAAAACCAGCAGTTACAAACTTTGAGGCCTATATGGGAGTTCTTCCAATAGTGCCTAGTCGTCTCTTAACTTTTGGTTAAATGTAAATCAGTGACCGTAAGTCTATTCCTTTGTAAAGTCGTACTGAATCAAAACGAGCGTGTTGGCATGTAAGCAGGGGTGAATACAATTATACATATGCATAAAAATGTGATTCAAAATAACATGTAATATGTAAAATAATGGTAAAATTATAATGTAACCATGGATATAATATTCATATTCAAGCAACCAAGTACATTGCTTTAGTTGACTTCACAAAAAAATGGAGAATGGTTTTGCAAAATCAACATTTTTTGTACTCTTTCAGGGGAGGAAGAGGGTACCGATGAAAGTATTGTTTGTTCACATTTGTCTGCAAGGAGGTCTGTATTTTCATCTTCATGTTTACCTCAAATAATTAGTTATACATTGATAGATTATCAGAAAACTCTAAGGATGACCATTCAGGATATACTCATCTGTTATAATGATTATTGTCAACACGCATTATCATCTTATATATCTCACCGAGTAAACATAGCCGACCTGGGGGGTTTTTCCAAATTATGCTAACAATCATAATGTTTTTCCGTTGCTTATCAACCAATATATTTTTACAGCCACTGATCAGTGAAGTTCGTGCTTCGCGCTTATTCACACCGATGTGACAATGGACACAAATATTTTTAATTGTAACACATTGTCTAAAAAACATAATACAGTAACTCTCTTAATATAGGCCCTACTGTGTTTAATGAGCGCGCTGTGGTTTACGATGTGTATGTGTTTATATTTTTGCGAAACTTTTAATAATTTTTCCCAAACCATGCTGTACGCATAGAGGTAGGCCCTATTTTACATTTTGCGCTATATAAATTGAAAATTATTATTACCCACTATATGTCACGTGACCAGTAATAGCTGAAGTCGATTCGGTCTATTGGCCTGTTGAGGAAGCGTTGTGTAGTAAATCGGGTACATGGCATAATAATCAGAATATTTGACCTTCCGTCAACCGGGAAACCTACCTACATTCTACCAAAATACAAAATCACACAGTGTTTATTGGTTATTATCCAAACTAAGCCTACCGGTACGGTATATGAAGAAGATATGGCCACTCATTTAAGTGTGATATAGATTTAATGCCTATTTGTTTGTATTTATATGCCAGGTACATTTCCTGTTAACCCTTCGTCTGTTTCGATTTGTTTCCCATTATACCATACTTTTGTATGAGGTGACGTAATGTACATTTATAGCGCACAATGTACAATTGCTATCTAGTAGTATCTTTAAAATAGTTATTCGGTAAAATCCCGTAACACGGTAGTGATTTATTGCGCTTTTGCTATCATATTACTGTAGGCATTTTTAATGAAATGATGTAAATTATATAAATGAAATAGGGAACAACTGTATGCAAACAAAAATATATTGTAAAGATCGAAACCGTCACGTACGCGTGTCTAATACCAGGCAATTATTTTGAACCTTTGTTGTTGGTAACAATGGACTTATTCTTCAAGGCTGTAAACTCCAAAAAACGTAAGTTCGGGGTTTAGGTTCACGTGGTAGTCATTCTTCGAGACCCGGATTGAGATTTCGTCATTTTTTTCCAGTTTGAAAACGCCGCCGTGGTATTTACTGGTAAAGTCACGGTACGGAACTGCACTTTTCATAATCGGTTTCTCATTTCGACACGTCTCGTGAAGCTATGGTAAAACAAAGCAAAATTATTGAGACATTTTAAAATGGTTTCACTAACATGTTGTGGGATAGTACGCTACCAAGACGCAATAATAAAAAAGCATTTTGAAACAATATAGGCCTACAACTAAAAAAATTAAAAAGAAACTAATTTTGAATTAGAAACAAAAAATTTCAGAATATATAATGAATTCATCATGTGGCATGATTAATAGCAATTAAATTGACCTTTCCGGAGCGTCAATCAAACTTAACAGCTGGCCAATCAAAACAGTGACAGGAATAAACGCGGACGACGACAGTAGGACGTAGAACGTAATGACGTCACTAAAAGTCATCTGCGCACGCGAGAACGTTAAGATCACCAATTTGGCCACAGAGAACTAGGACGTCAGGTAGGACGGTTACGCATGAGTGATTCCGTTCTAGCGTCGCGTCGTCGCACACACCGAAAGCTCCCTACTGTCGTTTTGTGGGACCTTAGCAACGGTGTACGGTAAGAATGGCCCCGTAAAAAATGGCCCAGGAAAAAATGACCCCGGAAAAAATGGCCCTAGTAAAAATGGCCAGGGTAAAAATGGCCCCAATGACAGGTAGGTAAAAATGGTCATTCTTACCTACATTCCCCTAGCAACAATGGCGGGAAGGTTAATATTTTTGAAACGTGTTTACTGTATATGGAAAAATGTGATGTGTTGGTTTGTCTGTTGGTCTGTTTAATAATATAGCCGATCAAAATTTACTTGCCATTGCGTTGTCATAATTCACATCAATTAATCTTGTCAATACCGTAATATTTTGTAGTTTAAATAATTTAGTCTGGTAGGCCTATTCGTTTTGTGAAACCATGGACCTATTATAATAATTAAATCTTTTTAATAGGTCCATGATGAGACTGATCAGAAATACGTTTTATTAAACAGTCGTCACATAGGCCTAATGCTTTGTACATTGTTAAATAATCAGTTAGTCATCTCATCATCATCATCATCACCACCATCATCGTCGCCGCTACAAAAACCACTACCACCACCAATCACATTCAAGTACACCACCCGGTGATTAGATTAGTGAAGGTATAGATGCCTACATAATTTTAAAATACTGTATGTGAATCAATTGTCATCCTTTCATGTTACTGGTCCCAGCGGGAGCGTACGTGTGTCTTAGCCTATGTCCTATTTACTGCCTAACTGTAGTTTACTAATAAAGTAAAGTGGGATTCGGTTATCAGGAAATGTGTGGATGTGTTGTGTATTTTTTTTATGACTTTTGTGCAGTAATGAGGTACTTAAGATGATATATGACCCATGATGCACCTCTACCGAATTTACCCTTTCCGTATCTTTAATTGCCAGATCATAACCTAGTGTATTTTCCCCCGAGAGGGCATAAAAAACCAATGTGATGTTGTGTGGCTCTGTTTCCTTTTTTGGTGGGGGAGGGGTTGAGACAACAGGCCTCGGTATTGTACAAGGCGCCAGAGTTCTAAGAGCATTTAACATTTCAATATCCTTGAAAATGAATGAGTGTGTATACGCAAGTTTAACCACTTGCTCTGTTTTGTGAGTTGTTCTTAATCGCTCTTATTAATTTCTAAATGATTCGTTGCTCCGCCCATTTGGTATTTCCAACAATATACAATTATACTGTTTTGGTATGATTGAAGTTGCCTTGACCTGTATCTAACTTTTGAATTTAGCGAGACAAAAAAAATCCAGATAAAATAGCCTAGTACGCTAAGCGCCGTCACGACTGATTGCAGTTTGAGTGTAAATCAAGGCCATGTCTATAGGCTTAAAATGCGGTAGACGACTTGGTAGGCCTATTTCATGTGGGCCGGATTTATTCCTTTCTGATATTTCCATTTCAAGCAGCAGATGGGCCTACAAATCTTCCCAGAAAAACGCAAAACGTCATAACATTCACGAACCATGTGGTGGCGCCAGGATTTGTCCGCCGACGGGGTCCAAGGTCCCTTACGGGGGTGGGGGGGGGGTGGATCCCAGACGAAAAAAAGTGGGCATGGTCGGGAATCGCTCAAAATCTCTTGAAAGAGGTGCGAAGCCCCGAAAAATATGAAAATTTAGGAATTTCAAAGGCTTACAGTATTTAATCGATTTTGGAGTCATACTAAATATGTAGATAATATTTTAGATGAATTGTCTTTGATACTAAGCCAACAGTAAAATTTCTTTACCACTACAGTTTCGAACAACTTCGTTGATCTTTGTCAGGTGCTGGCGCGGCGGCGCCACCCCTGTCACGACTCACGAACACAGTGAACGCTAACGTTATGCAAGAAAATGAGGTTAGAGAAACTTCAGCAATGTTATATAATAGGAAATCACGTTGTATAAATACGCAATGGTTCTATAAAAAAAATGTACACGAACTGTTAAGCTTTGTCTACACTATCAAATTTTATGTGACAGAAAATGTGATGTCCCCATATATGGGCACGATGTGGTCATATCACATATCATCAAACTGTATCAAAAAAAGTTGAACGTGTTCTATCAAATTTTATGTGACCCTTTTTTTAGAAATGAAATTTGATAGTGTAGAAAAAGATTAACGTTAACGTAAAACTCACCATTGGCTCATGATTTGAAGCCGCTGTGATGTTTGTAGGTTCAGAAGTAGGCCTATTCTGTTCTGTATAAAAGTAAATTTGGCTGTAGACAAAATACATCCCCGCGTATTCTATCTTAATGCAGCCTCGGCTGAACAAAGTACGGTTAGCTGATTGCACATGCCAGCCCGTCATGTGACCTAGATAATCAGGAAAATAGTTCATATTAATTTTAGGCATTGAATTCAAATCTTCGTGGCAGCAATCACCACTTATTGTATGGTATACGAGTGTATTTTAATTATTAATTAAATCTAATATTACAATAATAGGCGCGGCCTGTAAATATAGGAGTAAAATATGTAAGTTTGCTTGGAAATAATTTTTTTTTATCCGTAAATGTAAATAAAGAGATTTTCATTAATTGATTATGACAAGACGTACAGTTTTAATTGTTAATTAAATCTAATATTACAATAATAGGCACGGCCTGTAAATATAGGAGTGAAATATGTAAGTTTGCTTAGAAATAATTTTTTCTTATCCGTAAATGTAAATAACGAGATTTTCATTAATTGATTATGACAAGACGTACAGTTTCATATTGATCAATATTATTGAAATTAAATATTAAACGTATGCTCCACTAAAAACTAAAACGGTTAATAATTTAAAAACGGTCGTAAATAATTATACCAACATTTTTTTACAAAAACCAATAATTTATTTTTGGTGATATAGGCCTAACCATGATGGTCAATGGTCGTATATTTATATAGCGCCTTCCACAGAAAACCGTCTCAAGGCGCTATAACTACTATTATAAGTCAATCGTGACGTCATCACTACAGCTCACAATGTTATTTGCCTATTCCCCACCGTCCACTAATTTTTAAATTAGTGGACGCTTGGCTTGATTTTTTTCTAGGTTCGTGTGCAAAAAAAAATCCTCATTTTTTGTGTCACCGCGAAAACATCGTGCACCGCGATAAAAATTGAATTGTAATTCAAAATTACCTTCGTAAAACAAGGTTAATTAGAACCCGAAGAAAGTTACTTTAAATTCAATATTTAGTATGAACAATTAAGCAATTCCTTGAATCAATGAACCCTAATCTAAAGAAACTGAACGTTTTAATAGGAATATTCTCGACTTATTTTAAAGACTCAAGGAACGAAATTAGATGTAGAGCCGCCGAGGCCTCCTCCTACTACTAACAGTATGAAATCATCCCACGATTTTTACCTGTCTGCACCGAACAAAAAGTTAAAGACAGTGACCGTATTCTTCTCTCAAATGCTTTGAAAAATGTATATTTATTTGACGAATGTGAAAAATTACAAACAAGTTCTTCTAACACAATACAAATTACAAAATAACCTAGGGCCTAGGCCTAGTTATTCGTCGTATCCGTAGAGTAGGCCTACTGTCAATGTGTAGTTACGCATAGGCGCTGCCTCTGCAGGAGCACAGATCAACCGATGACTGGTACAAATCAGTTGGTTATAAAAACTAACATGACTTATAAAGCAATTAGTAGAACATGCATCGTACACTAGCGGAAAATGATTATACTTAGGTTAGATTTACTGCATTCAGAAATTTCGTTCAAGCCTTGCAGGCCTCAGGAAATTTTTTAAGCATTAATTCTAACCTTCGTATAACAATTTTCCAATAGTGTAATGCGGAGCTCTACTAATTGCTTATTTAGGTACTGACACTAGTTTAGTATGGGGCGCCAAAAGGGCAATTTTCAAACACAGGCACAATCGATTTTCGAGCTTTATTTGAAAATTTGCCTTTCGGAAATTTGGCGTTCCATAGTCTTGAAGGAAGACAACAACAGAATGTAAGAATGAGCTATTGGGATGTGACGTGGGTCAGTTGTATCAACGGCTTCGTCTAATATTGGAATTTTTAAACCAATGACCTAGTCGTTCGTCGGACGACAGTGGATCCTGTCTGACCGGGGGGGGGGGGTCCCCTTCCAACGCTGATAGAACCAATGATCTATGGATCAACATACACTGCTTGCTAAAGATCGAGACAAGTGGAGAGATTTGACAAAACGTGCGATGATGGGTATTCGTTCATCCTTAGATTTCTCTGTAATCGTTTGTACTTTGTATGTTTATAATAAATATCTTCAATCAACCTAAGGCCCCATAAAAAAAATTATTACGGTAGCTTATCACCCGCTTCCTCATCACTTTTGGGAACATTTTTTTTTTATTTTTTTTTTTATTTTTCAATTAACATAAATTTTTTATTTCAAACGGTCCTTTTTCCATCTTTTTTCACTTGAAAAGCTCAGGGTTTCTTGCAAATATGCTTACTGGTGCAACAAAAACATATTTTTTAAATATAAATTTGATTCCATTCTTATGACTTTTTATATATGTGTCCCTAACCATTAATTTACTTGTGATCATCGGTAAAATTGGGGCGGGATTAACAAAAAAAAAAAAAAACCTCCCTTCCTCATCAGTTTTATTCTTTGATAGGGTGATAAACTAATAATTTTTTTTTTGGGGGGGGGGGCCTAATGGGCGTCGATGAGTGGGAGGGACATCATATCAATTGTCCAGCCTCTCCTAATATTTCGCCATTGAAAATTATTACGGTCTGTCTCTTATACACATCTAGATGTGTATAAGAGACAGTGTCTGCACCGAACAAACAGTTAAAGACAGTGACTGTATTCTTCTCTCAAATGCTTTGAAAAATGTATATTTATTTGACGAATGTGAAAAATTACAAACAAGTTCTTCTAACACAATAAAAATTACAAAATAACATATGGCCTAGGCCTAGTTATTCATCGTATCCGTAGAGTAGGCCTACTGTCAATGTGTAGTTACGCATAGGCGCTGCCTCTGCAGGAGCACAGATCAACCGATGACTGGTACAAATCAGTTGGTTATAAAAACTAACATGACTTATAAAGCAATTAGTAGAACATGCATCGTACACTAGCGGAAAATGATTATACTTAGGTTAGATTTACTGCATTCAGAAATTTCGTTCAAGCCTTGCAGGCCTCAGGAAATTTTTTAAGCATTAATTCTAACCTTCGTATAACAATTTTCCAATAGTGTAATGCGGAGCTCTACTAATTGCTTATTTAGGTACTGACACTAGTTTAGTATGGGGCGCCAAAAGGGCAATTTTCAAACACAGGCACAATCTATTTTCGAGCTTTATTTGAAAATTTGCCTTTCGGAAATTTGGCGTTCCATAGTCTTGAAGAAAGACAACAACAGAATGTAAGAATGAGCTATTGGGATGTGACGTGGGTCAGTTGTATCAACGACTTCGTCTAATATTGGAAGTTCAACACTGTATATTGGCCTAAGTGCTCCCAATAATTATGCAGTAAGAAATAGAATTAATCCCGAAAGCGTCCTAGAAAAAATATCCGCGTGACCCTAACCAGCGGTGGCGCCAGAGATTTGAAGACGAGGTGTCCGACGTGTTCGACGGAGGAGTCCGAACCAAGGGTTCGACGGAGCCTCCGCCGAAGGCCCGGAATAAAAAAAAAAAAAAAAAAAAAAAAAACAATCCCTGGTAGTTTTCATGGGGAGAGTTTTTATGGCTCATTATGCTCCAAACTGTGCATTTTTTATGACCACAATATTAGGGATTGGCAATCAAAATAAAGTTATTTGGATAGGAAACTTACATTTTTCTTAAACCAATGACCTAGTCGTTCGTCGGACGACAGTGGATCCTGTCTGAGTCTCTTATACACATCTAGATGTGTATAAGAGACAGCCACCACCCTAACCCCGAGCCTAACTCTTATTTTGAGTCCATGGGCCCATTTGAGCACCAAACTATAAGTCTGTTGTCTTCTATGTTTAAACGAAAACGACATGGTTGGGTAATTATTTAGATAGAACCAATGATCTATGGATCAACATACACTGCTTGCTAAAGATCGAGACAAGTGGAGAGATTTGACAAAACGTGCGATGATGGGTATTCGTTCATCCTTAGTTTTCTCTGTAATCGTTTGTACTTTGTATGTTTATAATAAATATCTTCAATCAATCTAAGGCCCCATAAAAAAAATTATTAGCTTATCACCCGCTTCCTCATCACTTTTGGGAAAAATCAGATTTTTTTTTTTCAATCAACATATATTTTTTATTTCAAACGGTCCTTTTTCCATCTTTTTTCACTTGAAAAACTCAGGGTTTCTTGCAAATATGCTTACTGGTACAACAAAAACATATTTTTTAAATATAAATTTGATTCCATTCTTATGACTTTTTATATATGTGTCCCTAACCATTGATTTACTTGTGATAGTAAAAAAAAAAAAAAAAAAAAAAAAAACCTCCCTTCCTCATCAGTTTTTATTCTTTGATAGGGTGATAAACTAATAATTTTTTATGGGGCCTAATGGGCGTCGATGAGTGGGAGGGACATTATATCAATTGTCCAGCCTCTCCTAATATTTCGCCATTGATTACATATTTAATTGAAACAGTTTATGATGGATATTCTGAAAACGTTGTGGTTCTGTTTCCCGTAGTGGAGCGGGAAAGGCGCCAGAGCCCCTGGACCCAACCGGGGCGGCTCTAGGCGCCTCCGCCCCCAAGCCAATGCTATCTTTTTCTTCGATTCATCCTCCACCAACTTTCAAGCACTAATCGAAGCATTTGAATCAATCAATGATAAAACAATCGATGCTTACAATAACAATCACAATATGTTGCACTCAGGCTATTACCCCCGACTGTAATTTAATATCAACACAGTACTGTAATGTGTTTTCCTTTGATAAGGCCCTAATGGTATAGGTTAACGTGGTGCAAAATAATATAATAGTTAGTACGTGATACAACGTATTCAGGTGAATTGGTTGCTCCAGGTACCCAACAAACCCGGCAATCAAATTGTGATGATAGTCCTACTTGACCTTTTACCTTGGAAATCATGAACTTGCAATGTTTTGTCTCACGTTTTACCAAAGAGTATAGAACTGCATACTCTTTGGTTATACACATTGTGATTTGGTTAAATATCGTGAACATAAACAATCATAAAGGCATGGGACGATATGAGGCTATGAGACGGACATGGTACATCACTAGAGGTGTATCCAGTGGCGGATCCGGGGGAGGGGTTCAGGGGGTTCGGACGAACCGCACCCCCTCTCTGTGAAGAAACGTAACAAAATACACTGGGTCCTGGCTTACAAAAGGTATGCTAAACTACCTAGGCATAGGTTGGCAGATTGGACAAGGTTAGCCCAACTAGCCTTCAATTAAACTAAAAATTAAAAACACTGTTTTTGATTCGACGATGTATAATTTATGTACGAAAGTGTGTTCATTGATTGTTGGAATATAATATGTTGATAATGTCTTTGATTTTTTTTCTCTATGTATAGGCTTAAGAATGAGATAAAATTACCTGACCTTTTTCAAGAGGGAGAAAACCTTGAATGTTTAAGAGACATTAAAAGACACCTCAGAAGTCGGGAAAGCTCATTTCCCTCCATCTAGGAATCAACATTTTCCCGGGGGAGGACCCCGGACCCCCTTTCTTTTTGGGTTTTTTAGAAACATTTTGAACCCCCTCTTTCAAATCTTAGATCCGCCCCTGGTACTTGTATGATTAAGTCTCTGTTCCTATGAAACATGGGCGTCAATTGGGGACAGGGGGACACGTCCCAAACTTTTCAAAGTAGGAGAAACATCATATCAATTGTCCTCCTCCCCCCTCCCACCTTTTCACCAATCTTCTATGTTAAAACCCCACTTTTCAAAGCAAGTGGAATGAACAACAATTACGAATGACTGTCATGAATTTTGTCTATCACTTGTGCTCTGTTCAAAGTGTGGTGCGTATCTCCGGACCAATACTAAGTAAAACTGAGTAAAAACGTAATTGTTAATTTGTACATTTCAAACCATCTCAGTAACTACTTCATTGATTTTATGGGTGCAACGTACTGTACGTTGTTAAAATTGGAAACGTGTAAACAAAGTAGGCGAACATTTTTATAAATTCAAAAGTGCACAATTTGTGCTATAAACGATTTATTCCTTTTGTATAGTATTAAGGCCCGTGTTAAATATTATCTGCATACATAGATTCCTGTTTTTCCTAATTTAAAAAAAAATTATAGTTAGTCAATTGAATTTTATAAAGCCGTTATTGAACAATAATTATACAGCCTTTGACACGGATAGGTCTGTCTATTTCGACTTATTTAAGTAGTACCACAAGTTTACGAACTCCGATGTTACCGTACTTGACGCAATCTCGCCATGACATCATGATGATAAATAAAGTAAATCACCTTTTATGTTTGTGAAAAAAAATGAATGCTAACTAATGTTTTATGCTTTTCCTCCTTAGTCCTGTTTAATCGTAAGTTAGACGGTAGTATTTCCACTAACAATTCTAGTGTAGTCGTAATTACTACAGTACTTGCACAAAGGTGAAATTGAAAAAAAAAGAAGAAAATGAAAAACTCTTGATTGAAGTACTGTACATGGAAAGAGACTATTGAATTTGAGTAACTGTTTTAAGTTTATCCATGAAGGAACATGGTTTATCATATGTTTTCACTAGCTAATCAGTAGATAATGGGTTGGGCACCCCTCTATTTCGAATTTCTGGATCCACCACTGTATATTAAAAATGTAGTGTGGAAACAAATTTGAATTGCATTCCTTAAAATTAATTAGATACGACTTATAAAATGCTATATACGCCAGTGCTTCAGGGGTTTCCTCTTATACACATCTAGATGTGTATAAGAGACAGGGTTTTCTCCCTCTTGAAAAAGGTCAGGGGGGTTATATAGCAGGCCGGAGAGGCAATTATATTTTTTTAATCATGGGTAACTCATCTATGAGCTTGTTTACTTTAATTTAATCACGCAATATGTAAAAGTAAAGAGTTTGTTAAATCTGGTTAAATCGTTGCATTGTCTTGGTCGAAACTGCTCCGCATCGACCACTGTGGCAGTCCCTTGAACCCTACCCCCGTGCGGTGCTGCCACTGATTTTGTTTGTAAAAAGATGATTCTAGACTAATGTTGCTGATTAAATAATTCTAACAGTCTAAAAAAATCAGAAACCAGTAGGCATAATTTATTATTGGGCACGAAATTATTTATTTTACATTTTGTTTGTGGTAATTTCAATTTCTACATAACACACACATTTAGTGTTATAAACACGGCGGACCAGAGCACGACCAGCGTATTGAGAGTATGTTTACTTTCGCTATATAAGAATGAACTATGTATTTTTATTATTATTATTATTATTATTATTATTATTATTATTATTATTATTATTATTATTATTATTATTATTATTATTATTTATTTATTATCATTTATTATAATTATTAATTATTATTATTTATTTATTATTATTATTATTATTATTATTATTATTATTATTATTAATTATTATTATTATTATTATTATTATTATTATTATTATTATTATTATTATAGACCACTTACCAAACATCGGATTATTTGCTTTCACTGTACCATTCGTTCCTGAAACGTGCGCATAGGCGAAACTCCGGTGTCCACTGCTGTGATCCGTATCATCCTTCGGCTCGATTGCTCCTATAGCCTACAAACAGTATTGTAAAACAGTGAGACGATTGGTAATAGTTGGCTAAGTGATTGGCTAAATTCAAGTTAGCTTAATCCTGCGCTCGTTACAGTAAGCTAAGGCCCTATAACAAAAAAAATATCTAGGCTAGAAAAAGTGATGAGGGAGTGAAGCTTTTAATTTTTTTCTGAAGCCAAATATCACTTTTGGGTTGTTGCCGGTGCATTGATATTAAAAGTAAAACATGATTAAGATAATACAAACAATATCTACTTGCTATTTACTAAACAAATGGGGTGGGGGAAAACATTTTTTTTGTAAAAAAAAAAATAATAAATAAATAAATAAATAAAAAATTTCAAAAACAATTTTTTCCCATATTTTTTTTCCCCATTTTTTTTATATTACAATACCATATAAAACATGCGCGCGAGGATGATAAACTAATAAAACAAATTATTGGGCATAACCAAGATGATGATTTCCTTGCCATTTCATAATAATAATTATAATAATATGTCTTTATATAGTAGGCCTATTTATGCGTATTTTATATAGGACTATAGTGAAATTCAATTAAAGAATTTCAGTTTCGCAGACACCATTAGTAATGACATTATTTTCCACTATTTTTTGTTACTGATGCAAACATTGTGAGTGGCCAGTGTTTCAGAAAAACATTCTCCGTTTTCGTCCTCGTCATAATGTATTTTCTATTTCTAATTTCAAACCAAAAATAATAAAAACTTATAAATATTATTAATTATACAGACCAAATGTATTATCTACAGCCTATATTTAAGTATAATAAAAACGCACTAACGTACCTCCTTAATTAAGGATATTACTTGTTCACGGTCGTGTGCACAGCACTGCAAAATTGATGAACTTCCATTTTCGTCGTAAGTTTTAAAATCTTCTATTTTGTCCCCTTGTTTTGCCTTTCCAGACGAGCATACACAATTTTCGTCGTCGCGTGGTGCGTCTTCAGTGTTCGTAGACGCTCTTAACTTGGCTCCCGAAGCCTCGAACTCGGCTTTCAGTTCAGATAACTGTCTCTGTAAATCGCCGTTTTTTAGCTCCAGTCTATAAAAAAAACCTCCAGCTATAGCTGCAAGCACAACTATCAGTACAGCAATTACTGCAATCCATGTGCAGTGTTTTGTTTCCTCGGGCGGGAGGAAAAAGGATGGTTCTGAAATTCTTCTTACAGATTCCCTCTTTAGGAATGGCGTCTGCGATGTAGTTACGCTTGAGGATCGCCTGTAGCCGGGTGGCCCGCCTGCTACCTGTATTGGGTGGCCGTTTTCCAAAAATACGTCATCGGACACGTTTTGTGTTGGTGTTATTGAATCTTCCATAATGTCTGTAGCAGCATATTCTGGATCAAAAATCGGACGTCTTACCGTGGTGTGATAATCTCAATAATGACAGAAGTTACCCAACCTTCGGATGTTTATTACAGCATGTTTCGTCTTTTGATATTAATCAGAAATTTCCAAAGAGACAGTGGCCTATTGCAAGAATAGGAAAAGTTCACCGAATATCAGATGTAATACCGCCAGGTTTTGTCAATAGAGAACAACTTCAGGTGTCACCTTCCGGGATGGGTTTGTCGAAGGTGGCTATAATTTTACTTTAGTCAGGAGGTAAGCCTATAACAAATTCCTAATAGGCCTATAGAAAGTAAAAACAAAACAGTAATATTTAAATGTCACACATTAAAAATATAAATTAGGATTAGGCTCAATGATTAACCGTTCCAATGTTTCACATCTGGAAAAACAATATCGCTAGCATACGTCCGAAAGCACTGTAAGCCATAGTTTCGGATTTCTTATAAGAACATTTATATTGCCACATATACGGCATAAGCTAGGCCGTACTTTCTTAAAGTAACAATTGACCAATCAGATTCGAACAGGGCCTACAACACACGTGGGCGTATTGTGGGCTAACCACAATGTCCAAAAGAGCGGGAATTAGCGAAACGGTTTATTATTTAATATTCATTCACATTTCGAATGTTTGGTTCAAACAGTATATATTTAAAGTTATAATAACGTTATAGCTTCGTGTTCAAAAGAATGTGTTGTACCATAAATAAGTATTATAAAATAGTTTGAAAATAAATAACTTTGTGTTAAAATAACCAAAACGTTCACAATGCCGGACGTTAATAACGTTTATTTCAACACTTTTAATTTATTTATTTATTTATTTGAACATACACCTTTGAATCGGTGGCACTCAATATCAATTGGTGCGTTCGTACAAACAAAAACAAAAAAAAAACAAAAAAAAAAACAAAAACAAAAAAAAAAGGGGGAAATTTAACAAACAAAATGAATAACAATCGACTGTAAATAATATTACAAAATTAAAGAAAGGTAGAAAAATAACATATGAAATTAAATGAGATAACATTTCACTTCGCATTTCATACTCAGAAATATTTACAGGTCAACTGTAAAGTAAATGCTTAAAATAATTAACCTACAAAATATAAAATCTAAAGATGAAAAAGTCTTACAACAAAAAGATAATACCAAGGTAGACCTACAAAATTTAATATGGCTTAATTATCACTTGTAGTTTTTTATGTTACGTTATTCTCCATCCTGATTATTTTTCAAAAAGCTCTATAAAATAGTCTACATCCGTTGAGTTTCATAATGCTTTGGTTAACCATAACACCTCATGTAATAAACATCGAAATCTGGAAATTCCCCTACACTATTTACACGGAAAAAAAATCCAGTTCGTACTAAACAATTTCCTGTAATCCAGGGCACCCGTTTACCCAGTGAGTGGCATATGACGTCAGAAGACAGTCTGAACTCGCGTCAGACTGTCTACACACCAATAAGCAGCTTTTGATTTGGACGCGTCGGTGCAGCCATGAAGAAAATAGAACAGTTTCTCTATGGTGCAACGTTCTACGACGGGCAGTGGAGCGTGAAACCGTACTGCGCATGCTCCCCGCGTCGCCCATTTCGAAAGCTCGCAAAAAGCTAATTTTGTGCAGTGTATCAATAAGTAAAGCGAAGTGTTTTTTTTCTACATTACTGTATGCAGTTAAATATCTGAAATTCATTTTCAACAGAAACATAATGCCTATACACAATATTTTACACGATTTCAAGTGGACTAAAGTTTTTTAACAATAATAGAAGACATACATG
>NW_022694961.1:34028-75201 GCF_011630105.1 Anneissia japonica | reverse complement strand
CAATACAGTCAAATGGATAAATAAACAGTGCTAAAATAGGAACAAGATGTTATAATTATATCAAGCATAACCCTTATATATAAATTCAATTTCATGAAAAAAGTGTTTCTGGCAGGATTCGAACCAGCATGTAACATAACGATATACTGTAATTACATTATAATAATTCTGGTACGGACTTACCTGTTCCACTGAAGTCTAATCATACAATTACATTCCCAACAAAGACCATGAAGTTAAGTATTCACACCTATGTCTGTAATATCTGAAATTGTACCAGTTGTATCTTCTTAAATGTCCTCCCTATTGTCGGTTTTATCTGCTGTGTCGTCCAAGGCTAATCCGAGGTGAAGGCTGGGATCCCCTCCGTAGCATCGGAAAAATCCTACGAACAGACACACGAGCATACACATAGAAATACGGTTCAAAGCACACCTATTACCAAACGGCAACTACTGTTCCTTGTTACAGTATTTGATTTTTTGAGGATTGGGTTAATCTAGTTAATCCGGAACAACAGAGGGCAGTATTATTCAAAATTGTTAGCACACACTTTAAATTCAATGCACACACCAGTTTGGTGGATCGACCATACGCGCAATAAGTCATTAAAACAGGTTCCCGTAGTCTCGAAAGCTCCGATGAGGGCAGTATAATAGAGGCAGTAGAGTATATTGGCCCTAATGACCGCCCATACAAAAAAGACATTACTATTCAATCAACTCAGTGTTTCTAGAGCTCCTCCTTATCAGAGCTAATAATGAAAAACGATCATTATAAAGAAACAGGAGCTTGCATTCTTCCTCGGAGACCGTTTCGGTATATTAATTAGAGGTCTTCTAAGAAACGCGTCGTTTTTCCACCTACACGGACGAAGTAAGAGTGTCATTATAATAAATGAAGCGGCTTTGTTAAAAACTATTTTCTCCATGATAAAACGTCTCTGTTATTTTTTTTTTTCAAGACGTGTGGTTGCTGCAGAGGACCGTTCCGTGATGAGACGCCGAAAGATATACATTCTTTGACGATACTGAAACGCGTTTGATTTTGGCATCCCCAAGAAGTAGAACCCGCAAGCGAAGTGTCTTGGCGCTATAGGATAGCAGATCACATCGAACAAAGACAACCCGTTACATTCGAACTCGTCCTAGTGGACAACGATGATAAACGTCGGATGTGGAATCCGTACGGCGTGTTCACAATGCAACTTAACTGCACACCGATAGCGCAGCCTGGTTGAGCTCATGAAATAAACGTAAAAGAAACGTAACACAGATATCTGTTTTGCTAGATTTAATTGTTTTTTTTTCAATAAACGCTGTTATCTGTTGACGTTTTCCAACGCCATAGCAGGGTCACCACGACCGACCCTCGACTGTGACCAGTATTCAACAGAGTAGCGGTACTCGTTTGACTGATAGGACCGCACGACGGAATTCGAGTGTGTAATCTATCTGAGGAAGAGCCTTCCTCCACACGAGTGAGAAACTTTCTTAGGAAAAAAATGTAGAATGTAAAAGTTGAATGATCGTGCATCCACGTCCGACCCTTAACTACGAAATGATTTAAAATAAATAGCAGTACTCGTCTGACAGATGGGTTAATGCCGAACGATGGAATCGTACTCGATGATGTTACACCTGGAAACCCTGAATCGAAGGTCGATAGACCGATCGATTCCTCGAGGTTTCACATTACAGTTACAGCGATCAGTGTGAAAGTATAGGAAAAGGTAATGTTAGGCCTATTGGTTGCGAAAGCAACAACCCACTAACGTGAAAAATAAATGGCAAGGAAAGGCAATACGATTGTTCAAAATAGTGTTTATTTACTTATTCTAGCGTTCTCCTTGCATTGTATGCTTTGAAATTTATGTGATCCTTAGTCAACCTTAGCTAGCGTAGAAATCGTAGCGAGTTTGAGGGCTCGAAGACTCTCGTATAGGCCTACTTAAACAGGAGGGTTGCCAAAGTGTGAGTCAGCGATTCATCCAGCGAGGCATGCAATTCATGCCAGCCATAGTGGTAATTCATGGGGGAAGTGTACCAAGGCACACAGAAGTCCATGCTAATAAGCACTTGTACAATTTATAAAAACAATTAATTACAATAATGAATTTTAACTACTTTTAACATAATTATTTTTATGTTAAAAAGACAATGTCCAGCTATAACAGACGTGACTTCAAATATGCCTATAATGAATGACTAGGCTATGTAATATTCATTTCACTCACGCTGCCCATTCGCCCAATGCATGGAGGGAGTACCTCATTTTTTTCACAAAATAAACAAACTAGCAGACAATTAAAAAACATGAAACCAACCACAATTGAAAGAGTAAACGTCATAATTTAAAATGCACAAAAGCCTAATAATGATTAATTTATGGGCTAACGTCCTGTGATTCATCATGTTTTAAAATACAAGTAATAATTTCACAGTATTTATTCAAATAAACGCCCTGTTTTGAACAAACTCCACCTCGAATAAACGCCCCCCTCACAAAAAAGGTCATTAGCAATAAACACCTCGAGGCGTTTAATTTTTTTCGAATTGTCTCTAAGTAACTATAGACGGATGAAATGGAAGCAATATCATTTTCAACATTGAATTAGTTATCATTGTTTTACCCTAGTGGAATTAAATTAAAATCCTCAAAGTCAATTTCCAATCAATTTGGTATAGTTTACTGGCGTTCCAACCAAGATTATTCATCATTATATTATCATATTGTCAGTGGTGGCGCTAGAAATTCGCTAGGTTAAAGAAACTTTAGTTTCTTTAACCTAGAATTACTCTCGTTTCGTGTATGTTATACCTGGAGGCTTCCCTTGGCGATTATGACATAAATAAAACATGTCGATCGCGTTTACGACGCAAAAATTCTAGGCGCATGCATAATTTTAGGCACGGCGGCTCAGGGTTGGCACGGTGGGTTTACGAAAGGGCCAAATCAGGCCCGTAGGCAGCATTTTCGATGGGGAAGTGCGTTTTTGCGACCAAAGCCGACTTTGGGCGACCGCCTAGGGATCTAGGGATCTGTCACTGTGAAGTTGTCCCCCACCCCCTAATCTGTCACTGTAAAGTTGTAACTTTTTATGTCCTTTACATCTGTAGGTCTACAGATGACATGGATCAATCTGCAATCACTAGAGCTGGTAATTTCCAACAGATTTCGTAGCACATTGTTAAAAATCAACGGTTAGAAGACCGGGAAAAAATGTGTAATGCATTCTAGGCCTATTTCGCATTTCCCGATAATCAGGAAAAATTTTAATGAAATAATAGGTTTTAAAAAGTGGACTTTTTGAAATTTGGTGGTCCAGGGGCAGAGACCTTAAGGGGTTTTTTGAGAAAAGCCCCAGGAGGCTCCGACAAAGTAGCATATTGAAGGTTTTATATAATGAATTTCTCAAGCACATAATTTGTGAATATTTAAATTTTCATTAATTTGTTTAATCTTCATTAATTTGGGTGTTTTTGAGACCTGAAAAAACGCTATTATTTTGTCCTGTACATCTGCAGGCCTACAGATAACATTGTTCATATTATAGATCAATCTGCAGTCACCGGAGGCGATAAATTTCAAACAAATTTCATATATTTAAAATCAATTGCTGGATGTGCTGGCAAATATATAATGCAATGCATGCTATAGCATTTTGTGATAATTAGGAACGATTTAGTGAAATAATAGGTTTTAAAAAGTGGACCGCCTACGGTCCTGTGATGCCAAATGCATCGGCGACTTCTTTGGTAACGCTGATTGTTCAGTTGAATCAGGGGGCGTTTCAGATTGCGTCGCAGTGAAAGGATTGCAGTGAAAACGTTGTAGCGACTGTGTAGCGATTCTATGGAAACCAGGCTTTAGTCTGAAAAAGTCTTGTCCAGGGACCCAGATGTTTTGCTTCCTGTCTTTCCAGGATCCTCCCAAAGGCCTCCTGTAACACCACATCTCAAATGCATCTATCCTCTTCCCATCGTTCTGTCATTGCCCTGGATTTACACCCATATATGGCAATTGAGAAGACCGTTGCATGAATCCGACGACACAATGACAAACTGAGCCTCTATCTGGGTGAGGACAGGGATTCAACTAAATGAATAGTGAATAATTGGTTCAAAATCCCGATGTAGACCGACACTTTTGGTGCTCCCTTTTGGTGAGTTCTAGTAGGCTCATCACAATCTGTCTCTTATACACATCTATATCTGTTTTGCTAGATTTAATTGTTTTTTTTTCAATAAACGCTGTTATCTGTTGACGTTTTCCAACGCCATAGCAGGGTCACCACGACCGACCCTCGACTGTGACCAGTGGTTTTCTCCTCTTGAAAAAGATCAGGTAATTTTATCTCATTTTTTAGGCCATTATATAGAGAAAAAAAATCAAAGACATAAGCAATATATTATTATATTCCAACAATATTGAGTAGAACGCACTTTCGTACATACCGTACATTATTACGACATTGAACCAAAAACAGTCTGTATAATTTTATTTAATTGAAGGCTAGTTGGGTAAAGCATAGTTTGTCTGATTTGCCAACCTATATGCCTAGGTAGGTTCAGGCGCGGATCCAGCGGGGGGCCATGGGAGCCCGTTCCCCTACCCCCGTCAGTCACACCGAAAAATATAAACAAAATTGAGAAGAGTTAAAGGGAGGAAAGAAAGAGGGGAAAAAAGGAAGTGTACCCATGAGGTCAGTTACGGATCCAGCAGAGGGCGAAAAGAGAGCTCGATTATTTTACCACTCACTAATTTTGAATTTTATATTGATTGTCAACGAACACAACGCTATTATCCCCGACGCATCAATCAGGGTGTGAAAAGGCCAAAAGGCGGAGACCTAAAGACAGAGATTTTTTAGTACCCAGCTATAGAACAGTTATCCATGCTCAGCATGGAGTAACGCCTACGCGTTCTCGTGCAAAAATCCGCAGGCCACCGACCCTTATGTGTATAATGATTTTGATAAACAATCATAATTCTCTGTACTATCTACTAAACATTTAACGAATGAACTTCCTTGTGTTGTGGTCATATTAGACTGTTATATTTTTAAAGAAGACCATTCAGCAAACAACATAAAACAAAATTCCCATAAAAACGTATAATTTCCTGAAATTTGGATATAGAGCGGACTTCCTTGTGATTTAGACCGAAGGAAAATGAAATGTATATGGGTCTGAACTTTGTAGGTGCAAAGTGTTCTTCCTTATGTTGTGGTCATATTAGGATATAATATAATTAAAGACCATTCAACAAACAACATGAAACATATATCAAACTTTTAGGTTAAAATTTCCGCTTCCGAGCATGGATATAACGTAATTTTTTAGATATATAATATTTTCATGACAGTCGAGAATGTACTGATTATAAAACTTATAGATAATTATTGTTGTCCGATTGTGTGCATTGAAAATATGATGACGAACTCGGGATACGGGCCTCGGTTGACACTCATATCAAAGGGCCTGTTAATTAACCTTGTACAGGAGCATGTGGTCACCTGCTACGATGCCTTCTCCTCTTTACCATCATCACATCATCATCATCATCATCATCATCTTCATCATCATCTTCATCGTCGCAATTATTAATTGTCCATTCTAAAATGGAGGAAATCTATTAATTCAGTGTTTATTCATTCATCAGTAGAAGTCTCGTAATGCACGTAAGTGCATTTCTCAGCATTTATAGAAAACAAAACTCTACGAAGGTAGGAGAACCACAAGACTACTGCAAACCACCCCCACCCCTGCGTCTAAAATAATCTTTCAGCGACGGAACAAGCTAACATTATGTTTTCTTCCCATGACCACGCCCACTCAGGGAACCCACTGGTATGTGCGATAGTCAGGGTAAAGCTCGGTTTCCATATAATCGCTCGCCCTATCGGCGACAGTCGCCGACAGTTGTCGGGAAGGTTGAACCTGGTTCAACTTTTCCGAATTCGTTGCAGACGCAGAATCAGGGTGCATTCCTACCTGCCCTGCGCAATCGGAAAGGCACCCCGATTCGTCTGTGAACCACAACTGGCACGACTGTCGGCGATAGGGTGAGCGATTCTTGGAAACCGAGCTCTCGAAAACTCTGGATCAACGCCTGAGAGGTCCCTATTCTCAAAATTGTCTATTCCCTCAGTCCCAACCATGGTGGGGGCAGTGAGGTGGACCCTCACGCACCCCTACCGCCAAATCCTGCATCCGCCCCAGGGGTGTCTAAGAGAGGAGGAGCATACGAGGGAGCATAACTGCCGTCGGGAGGAAGTCAATAATTTTGTCGAGAAACACTGCTTTGAAAATTTCCGAGCGTCTAGAAGTGCCTATTCTTAAAATTTGCTCCAAGGGCCACTGATCCTTAGGGGCTCCTTCAGTGCCCCTACCCATATTGTCCAGTAGGGTCATCGCTCTATAGCACCCTGATCCAAAAGGGCTTTGCTGATACAAAACAGCATAATGTGTCACTGACATCGACTGTAGGACATATAGCATATTAATCCAGCGGGGTGGGTTGCCTAGCCGGCCAGGGCCCCTACATTTATAAACATTTTTTAAAAAATAGGGATTAAGTAATCAAATTCTAAGTCTGAATGAGTGCCATTTCCGGGCTGCTCTAGAGGTACCAAAATCATAATTTGCTTTGCGACTCCCAGTATAGAACAGACTATAGGTCCTTGATTAGACTTTTGTGATGCCCTTGAGGGGAGAGGGGGAACATAGCTCCCGTCGAGAGGAAGTCAATAATTTTTTTGTAGAGGAACACTGCTTTGAAAAAGCATATTTTTACCATCTTTTACCACCCATTACTAGTGGGTGGAAGAGGATATATACATACATACATATATATTTATATATGGGCAGGTACTCAATCTGTACCGCTATAAAACACTGGAAGAAATTCATCATTTTATCATATACTCTTTCACGGGGGTGGGGGATTAGCAAAAAGAGTATGTTTTGTACTCTCGTGAAAATGATGAAAATAATGGATGACCCTTTATGGTGTTTAAGAATCAAGAATTTAATTATAATTATCCATTGTCTGTAAGAAAATAAAATACGCAAAATTGGAGGCTGACTTGATTATATTATATTAACAAATCAAATGACAAGGCGAGAGTATATAAAAGGAGACAAACGCCACAGTCGCAATTTTGTAACATACAGGAGACTCGTATTACTAGAATATATGAACTGTTATTGCATTAATTCATTATTAACAATTAAATTCCAAATATTTTATTCCCATTTAATAAATTTATAACAAAAACACGTTTAATTCTAAGAATGAAAATAACAAGTACATGAATACTATATCAGTAAATCAGTTATATTGGCATGTTGACTGAAATTCTGCTGCATTTTAAAAATTTAATTATAATTATCCATTGTCAGTCAGAAAACAAAATACACAAGATGGATGATGATTTGATTATATGTTAAATCAAATAGCCAGGCCAGAGTATATAAACGAAGACCAACGCAGTAGCAATATTGTAACATGGAGACCCTTATTACTACGAATTTATGAAATGTTATTACTTTACAATATTAAACATACTTGCTTGATGATCATAATGGAAAATTGCACAGATTTATTTGATTATTTGACGGATTCCGACGTGAAGAAGTTAAGGATATTGATGTATATTCTAACATCGTCATCTTTTCTGGCAAACTCATTCGTTGTAATGTTGTTCTTCACTAACAAGAGGCTACGAAAAACAACAAATATATTTATAGCACTATTGGCGGTTATAGACACAGCAACTTGCATATCAACGGTTTCAACTCCTATTATTTCATATGATAATACAATTTTGATCATGCTATTTTATGCAATAAATGATGGACTCATGTTATCGTCTACATTGACAATTACCGCTATTGGTGTTGATCGTTCGATTGCGCTAGTATGCGCACCTTTGCGGTACCACGCCCTTGTTACAACTCGTCGTTACGTCATAACAAGCGTACTTATTGTGGCAGTACCATTCTTATGTATGTTTATACTTAACATCATCCTCAGCAGTGATTTAATGAGCTTCTATCTTATCTTCAGCAGTACACTTATTAGAATTGATAATCACTATCTTCTTGTATGTCAACATCTACATAAATCTCTGTCAATCTGTGATTAAATCTCAAAAGAAAATTGCAGAATTTAAAAAAAAAAAAATTAAAAACCTTCATTGCCATCATAGGACTATTCACCTTAACATGGGGACCAAATGCAGTAATTGGAGTTTTAGTATATGCAGTTGGCTGTTCCATAGCGTCAAGAGAAATATCGATCAGTGTAGAGGTGACTTATGCTTTTTCTATTGGGAACTCGCTTGCAAACCCTATCATCTACTGGTTTCACCTCTCAGGTTTTAGAAAAGCATCGAAAAAGTTATTTTGCAAATACAGTTGTGATGTAAGATAGAAAATTCTTTTATTGTCACTACTTTGAACAAATCAAAGAATCAAATCGTTTACATAAAATGGTTGATAAGGAATTTTGATTCGTGTTTGGTAATCAAATTTCATCTAAACTCTACCATGCTTTACACGAAGTATGCATTATCCACCTTGCCGATTATTGATACATATAATTGTAATAGTATTTTATAGAACTTTGTATTTGGTTGTCGCCTTTAATTAACAATAAGCTTTCTATTAAATTCCAAGTATTTTATTGCTATCCAATCAAACGCAATGAAAAAAAATATGTTAGAAGCTAAGAATAAAAATTGGAAAAAAGGTTTTTTTTTTTTTTTTTTTTTTTTGAATACTCATCAGATGGAATAAAAATAACCCACAGAGGCCTAGAATGGCAATATCTTACATCTGACAACAACTTTAGAATACATTTAGGGCATCTGGCAAAAAATAAAAATATATTCACATTTTTTTTAATTTGTAAAGAATACTGCTTAAATTTTTTTTTTTTTTTTTTTTTTTTTTTTTTTTTTTTTTTGCTACTGTAGTGACTTTTTAGTGAACAATATAGGACATGTCTTATCTAGCTTTCCGTGTTGTTGTCAAATTGATAACTTACTGTGGGAGGAGGTCTTATTTAGTATGGCATCATATTTCGTAGACTTGCTTTTCATTTTAATCTTTATCTCATGCCTCATCCCATCATTCCTCCATACCGGATTTGCTCTTACAGGGTGCTAGACGACAACATTGTGTCTACTGCACCCCCTCCTGCCCCCCCCCCCCCCCCACCGAGGGGACAGTAGACACAAACATGGCAAGTACATAAACACCGTATCAGTGGAATTAGTTTTACTGACATCTTTATTGATATTTTGCATATCTCATTTCATTATAATTATCCACTTGTCAGTCAGAAACAGGTACACAATGCGCACTAAATTGATGCTGACTTTATTAGGTGAACAAATCCAGCCGATATATATAAACGGAGACCAACGCAGTAGCAATTATTGTAACGTACAGGAGACTATATGAAAGTTATTACATTATTAAACATTTTACTTGCTTGATGATCAAGATGGAAAATTGCACAGCATTATTTGAGTATATGACAGATTCCGACGTGAAGAAGTTAAGGATATTATTGTATATTCTAACATCGTCATCTTTTCTGGCAAACACATTCGTTGTAATGTTGTTCTTCACTAACAAGAGGCTACGGAAAACAACAAATATATTTATTGGCCTGTTGGCGGTTATAGACGCAGCAACTTGTATATCAACGTTTCCAACTTTCTTTATTTCATATGGTGATAAACTTTTGATCATGGTGTTTTTTACAATAAGTGATGGACTCATGCTATCGTCTGCATTGACAATTACCGCTATTGCTGTTGATCGATCTATTGCGCTAGTATGGGCACCTTTGCGGTACCACGCCATTGTTACAACTCGTCGTTACATCCTCACTAGCGTACTTATTGTGGCAGCACCATTCTTATATATGTTTATAATTCACATCATCCTCAGCAGTGATTTTATGAGCATCTATTTTATTTTCAGCAGTACACTTTTATTAGAAATGATACTCACTATATTCTTGTATGTCAACATCTACAGAAATCTCTGCCAATCTCGTTCGAATGTAATTAAATCTCATAACGAAATTGCGGAATTCAAAAAAATATTTAAAACCTTCATTACTATCATAGGACTATTCGTCTTAACATGGGGACCAAATACAGTTATTGTGATTTTAGCATATTTGCTTGGCTGTTCCGTAGCTTCAAGAGCCATGGGGATCATTATAGGAGTAACTTACGCTTTACTTACTGGGAACTCGCTTGCAAACCCTATCATCTACTGGTTTCACCTCTCAGATTTTAGAAAAGCATCGAAAAAGTTATTTTGCAAATACAGTTGAGATGTAAGATAGAAAATTCTTTTATTGTCACTTTTTTGAACAATCAAAGAATCGAATCGTTTACATGAAATTGATGATAAGGAATTCTGATTCGTGTTTGGTAATCCGTTTTCATCTAAAGCTCTACCAACGCTATAGCGTGTTATATGACGAACAGGCTTATTAGGTAGTTTTCGCCGCACGACGTTAACCTTACCTTTAACCTTAGTACCCAACATGCAACGCGATAACTCCACCCCTTTTGTAAACAAATCGAAATACACATGCGCAATCCCGTAAATATCCGTCGAGTACGTAAAATCCTGAAATTAACGTACTCCGTAACGCAAGATGAATAAATTATGACGTCATCCGTTAACGTTAAGGTTAACGTCGTGCAGCGAAAACTCCCTATTGTGGCGGTACAGCTTCTGACGCAATTCAAGGATGGATGCAGAACTTCACACGGCAAGGTCTCATCTAACCAAGCACCAACATGTTTGTAAAAAAAAAAGGATTTTAGTATCATCTGCTGGTTGGACAAGTTGTGAAATTTACTTGTTACCATTCCTGTGTTGATTCCTTCTCAAACAATTTTACACTTTCATTTTACTGTACAGTTTATTTTCTGTTTCTGAATTAAAAGAAAAACCAAAACAAAACATTTTAACATTAGTCTACAGTTTATTTTTCACTTTCCGAATTAAACACCTTACAAAAAAAAATCAACCCAGGCCTATGAATTTTCATGGCATTTTTTTAACTGACGAATTAAGAGACGCTTACTATATAATTTCAAAACAAAATTTAATGACAAGAAAGATCGACGTTTCGGGTCCATCATGGAACTATTCTCAAGATCAAGTAAATTGAAAAAACTAAAAACAAAAATACCAAGCAGTATTTAACTGATAAATTAAATTAAAAGCAACATGAACTGTCAAAGCCAAGAACAAAATAAATTATATTTCGTTTATGGTGCAATGATTACTTTAGTTTAAAAAAGTTTTACTGACATATTGCTTGGTAATTAGTGTTCAAATTTAATTGTAATAATCTGCTTATCAACTAATAATAATAATTTGCTTGGAGATGTAGTTGATGAGCAAAGCTTATATCATGAAGCTGTGTAACGATGCACACATAATAACTAATAGAAAATATTAAATCAGTAGGAAGAAAAATATGTTCTTCCAACACATTATCATTATCAATATTTTTTAACCAACAACAAACTATTATTTGAGCATATTATTTGAATTGAAAATGTGTACTTAATTTCAGTAACAGAGCATCATCAATTTTATTAAAATAATATATAAAGAAACAGAACGTGATATAACAAACAATCGATGGATACCCAAATGTTTTAATATGGAGCGTGGCGTTAGACAAGGATGTTTATTTATTTGTTATTTATTTCAGTAACAGTGGCTGATCAAGGAATTAGGAATTTTATATAATTTTGAAAAAAAATTGGGAGCTCCCTTTGAATCCTCTTCTGATCTGCAGTGGTTGTGACTTTAACAAATTTAATTTTATATATGACTGCATACAGTGATACCCATCGGCACTGACTTCTATGAAACAATTGATAATAAAATATTTAAAACACGCAAATATCAGTAGGGAGATGGGTTATTTCCTGGAGATTCTTGCTTAATTGCAGAAGGTCGTCCCGATTTCCGGGAGACTCCCGCGAGTTCCGGGAGAAAAAAACATCATGTTATCAAATGCTGTGCCCTAAAATCTTTCCCATCTATGTCAGGTCTGTCATAAATAAATATAGATAAAAATAAATAATTTAAATATAATTAATTAATTCAAAATAATAATGCAGAACAAAGGCTGCATGTAGGCCTACACTCTGCAGGTGGAAAACGGCGCTGCGAGCAGCTCTACCAAGAGATGGATACATGCGCCTAATAAGATGACAACAACAACAACAACATCAACAACAACATCAACAACAACATCAACAACAACATCAACAACAACATCAACATCAACAACAACATCAACATCATCATCATCATTATGTCCGTCCTGGCGTGCCATAATTCGTAAGCAAGAGGGCACACGCTAAGTTTGAGGCTGCAAAAACCGAGGCCAATGTGAAGATAGAACAAACAGTAAAGGCGATTGCAATTGCGCAAACTTCAGCTAATGTACTGGAAGGTTCAACAGTATAGCCGGAGATGAAGCCCCGAAGGCGTTGCCAGTCACTGAACATACTAGTATTCGTCTTGAAGAATGAAACCACCAAGGCACAGAATCGAGAATATCAACTTACATTTATAACTTTTATTCAACAGATATGAAATCGTGCATCATCTCACTCTGAACTTCACGGGTCATCTTCAATCACAGTTTCACACACATTTGACTTTATCACAGTTTAACATAGGCTAGATATAGTAAAAGAAAAAAACACCTGAAAATGTAGATTTGGTTGTAATGTTTGAGTAGTGGGTCATTATTATAGATAACTTTTAAGGTGGGTTACTTCTAGGATATTTGGTATATTTTCACTTTCAAATCTATTATCTGCAACAGTTCTAAAATCTAAGAATCCAAATAATATTTTAGAAGAATAGAATAAGTCATCAACTTCACTTTAAATAGAAAAAAAAGTTTTCACTGATTTACCGACCCTAAGGATACACTACTACTATTTCTGCGTTTAATGTCGAGAAAAGAAATTGTTATCGTTCTAAACACTTAAATGAAAATTACTAACTTATTAAAATTTTACCATTCTCAATATGGAGAATATTTGGCAATCATTGACTAATATTACAGTAAGTTTATTTACAACCTTCACGTTTTTACATGTTTTGTTGATATATACATATTAATGCATATATACTACTGAGCCACTAAATATGGCTGGCATGTATTTATTATAAATGGAGGTATTAGTTAAAACATGCTAATGAATTATATAGATTGTAATGCCTATACAGTTACTGCTGTCACTGACATGCAGTGGTGTAACGACAACGAGTCGATCGTGGGCCTATAAACGTTCAGTAAAGTATTCGCTAACCTGAGAACATTAACTCCACTAAAAGGCAATCTTAGTATCAGTATTTTCAGAGACCCATAGGCGTTACGCCACTGCCGTCATACCAATGAAATCACATTTTGATTAACTTTTAGAAGGAAAATTTTCGTTTTTGTTGAACCAATTAGTTGCTTACATTCACAAAGGTTTAAGCAACTGCTACGGTCACCTTCTATAGGCTAATGTACCCTTGGATGAATTGGGTAAAGAATTTTCTAAGGTAAACAACTAATTTGTTCAACTAAAAAGATAATTTTCCTACTATACTTTATGGAACCACATGTTTTGAGTTAACAAATTAATTATTTTTTTCATCATAAATAACATAATAGATTTAACTCGTGTTTTTGACAGTTTTGAGTACACCAGAAGATACCACTCTTCAGAGTGATGATCAAATCATCTCAGATGAGTTACTCCTAACTGTAGACGGCTCACTTACTGTCAACATAGGATCATAATGTGAATTAAGAAAAAATTGTTCCGTCGTCTCTATTCATGACTTGGGTCTTCTTACACTGCACGCTCTGCAAGGAACTTCATTAACAGTTTTTTTATTATGTAGGTCTATCTAAATACAAACAGCATAGTATACTAGCATTTATTTTATTATTTTTTTTTTATTTTTTATTTTTTGGTTAAAAGTGCCTATATTTATGTTTTTGTTCTAAATTTTAGCTTAAAGATTCCCATTATTTCATCATTCATTTACCACATATAAGTTTGCTTTTTACTTAAAGAATTAAATAGAATATATATATATATATAATATATATATAGCATCATCCTACTGAATATATACACTTCAAGATTTTAAAAGAACTTTAATAAATTATTAGACAATCTCCCTGCTCTACATAAACGTAACACTGTTTCTTAAACTTCCGTATGATTTTTTTTATATGAATAAACAAACATGAATAATAACGAAATCAATATAATCATTTCGGAAAACCTGCCTTTTTATTTTGGTGTAAATATTATTAATCTTTGTACCTAGTACCTCTCTAATATCAAAAAGGTGACCTGTATATGTACTTTTTTTAAGCTAATGTCTATTCTAAGCCAGACCGTTTCTGCTAACAAAATTTGATTATATTGAGTAATCCATTAGCCTTGGGATTAAGACACCGTACTTTTCAATTAATTTATTATTAATGCGACAATTATAATACTAAGACATTCGTATTGACACAGTAAAGGCCTAATGAAGATTTTTATATTATTTCCGCCTAACATTTTGGAAAAAAATAATTTCTTTTAAAATCAAATATTCTTGTAAATCTTCAAACTTATTGTTTCTTTATTTTAGTCATTATTTCGAGATTTCTCTCGGCGCTGCACTTATTTATAAATTTAATATGCTCCTGAGACACGTTTGATTTACTGCTGCTCCCACTCTTCAGTTTATGCTTAATAGTTTCAGCACATGGCTCCAGATTGTCATTATTAGTATTTTGAGACTTGGGGTAAATATGCTTTGATTCTTCTGGACGACTATAAACCCAAACAGAAAAACATAAAATAAGAAGCATTTGTAAAGAAAAAACTACTGTAATCAAACCAAGCGAATACCAATATGTTGGCAACCCTATTTCCGATTCCAGAAAAGCGCGTCGATCATTCATGTCAATTATTACAGAATTCACTTGAAGAATGGTCCCTGTGGCTGTAATCACGTGAAAGAGTTGATGGCTATGTAAAAAGACGTCAAACTTCCCTGGTGCCAACCTCTCCGGAAGATGAGTTGCAAAAATGAACGCTGAGCAGAATGCTGCGACAAAATGTTGTCGGTGCACAGTAACAGAGGCAGCTTCACATTCTTTGTCTGGACACACGAATACACGATATAAAAGTGGCAGGCTACAAAACACATACGGGACAATGAGCACCGAAAGACGAAACAAATGGCGGAATAAACCCATATTCATAAAACGAGACCAACACGCACCAAATGTACACCATAAAATAGCATTGAGTGCTCCAATTGGTATGTATATATTGAAATACTCTGTATTCATCAAACAATGTGGAAAAACATAATATCTGTAGGCGATGCAAGATGCCAAACTGTAAATACCCAACGATGAGTAATCAAAAAAATAACAAATATGGCAAGCCCGTTCAGATAAGCAGTTAAAAAGATGCGCAAAGCAACTGGCAGATAAACATAGAGAAATGCATATGAGTAGCCCCAGCAACGGCCAAGTGAATGGGTCGTTGACGAAATCAAGATAATATCTCAAATGCACAATACGCCACACAGTGTATAAAAATGGCACGAAGTGCGTCCAAAAATTTACCGTTTCATTGGTACATTGTAATGTACTTTTTATACACTCGACTACGCTCGTCTCAGAAGCCCGGTACCCATTCAGAATGAACGGCTCGTGAAATACTGATGGTAGTTGGTCAGCGCTGAATAATTTCACCGTCCACATACTTTATTTTGTTCCGCCTCTGTAACACTATAGGCTCATACCTGAAATATAAAAACACTTTTATATATGAATCATTTGAAGAAAGTACCATTACGTTTATTAACACAGGATAACAACATTTGGATTACAATAACAATACTGACTAAAAAAAAAAGAAAAAAAGAATTACAAAAAAAAAAAAGAAAAAAAAAAAAAAAAAAAAAAAAAAAAAAAAAAAAAGATGGCAAGACAATAATGAGACAAGATATTACGAAAATGTCTTTCCAAACGTACACATCGACCAAATGTACTGATGATATTTTGGACTTCCGTTATATTTCCTGTGGATTTCCACAACGAATTGACCTTCTTCCATCTATGATATAGGGTAATAGCAAAAAAAGCTATGGAATATTAGAAAGTATATTATACATACTCCAAGTATTGAAATACACGCCATCGTGTTGGGATTCAATATTTCCACATTAATTATGTCATCATCAGGAATGAAAAAAATATCCATATTACCAAGCTTATATGCACTAGTACAAAAGTGTTTAACCAATCAAACCATTACCTCTAGTAGACATAGCAGTGATTTAAACAAAAGATCAAAGCATTCTTACTCTAATGATCAAAGATACCTACAAAAACAAAGAAAGCTCTTTTGAAGCTCTGAGCCTATTGTTAAGCAAAGGGTGTAGTCTACGTATAGCGGATTGGTTATCGGATTTAAATTATGAATCGTTGCTGTTTGGTTCAGTACCAACACCGACATACTAAATGGACACAGTTTGGTACATGGTGGAATCCTGCCAACTAATATTGAATATTGTACTTTATAAGGCACCATGAGTTTGTGTGCTGCAAGCTTGAGGCTTGTTAGAGGAACACTTCTTCTGGAATTACGTACCTTGCCCTTCGTGTGCTATTTTCAACTGTTGACGTTACAATATGCGGTTTGTTTGTAACAAAGAAACTGAGAAATATCGTGGCACAAAATCGGCGATACCGTGTAAATCTCCGAGTTTCTAACTCTGAGTTTCAAACTCAACTGGATTAATGATAAACTTTGTTACGACAATTGGAACGGGAGTAATCTATAAGTATCTCGATAGGCAAACAACGTTTGTAAACATATCATAAATAATTGTAGGATTTTATTTCAGTGATAATCTTAACTATAGACCTTCTGAGTTAATAAGTAATCATAGTAGATAAATGTTTGCAACAATACGATAAGGCAAATTGAAAACTGAGTGTCTTATGTAAGTACGCAACAATCGCACCACCCCATCCACTATATGCAGGGGCGGATTTAGGGGGGGGGAGGCGGCCCTGGGAGGTAAAAAAAAAAGAAAAAAGAAAGAAAAAGAAAAAAAATGACAACCCAGAACGCCTCAAATGTTATTTTCGGGCGTCTAGAACACCACATTGTTGTCCCGATCGGCCCAAATTTCTGCCCCTCTCTCGCGCCCCCCCCCCTTTTTTTTGGACATCTCTGGATCCGCCCCTGATATGGGCCTGTAAAACAATGCCGTATCATATTCTTAATTATTTGATATCTTCTCAAATTTCCAGAATTGTTTTTCAATTCCTTTTTCCCATTTTCAGCGCTGTTTAAATTGATATTCCTGACGTTGCTTTTCTTCTGATGCCGTATTCATTGCAACTCTCAGTGGCTGGTGGTAATTTTTTACTTTCTTATTAAAATGTAATAAAAATTTTTATAATAATAAATTGATAATTAAAAAGCAATATTAATAGTTAAAATAATAAGTTTTTACTTTTGTGTGATTTTGAAATAACAAAATATAATAAAACTATGTGCCTTTCAATAAGTTTATAAGCATGAACGCACACATCCTCCGTGTGATTGATTCTTGATTAACCATACATTGTAACATAAATCAAAGTACCAAACTCAACAGTATAGGTTATCACAGTACATCACGTCACCAATTCAATTACAGCCCCTTTTTAATTAATATTTAGACAATTCAAAGCAATTTAGTGTATTGCATTTATCTTATCTATATGTTTTGTCATTGAGGACCCATGCATGCATATAAGCAGATAATTGTATCTACATTTAAAAATAAGGGCTTGAATTCCAGGGTTTTACTAACGTTCATACGCCACCACTAGGTTCTATAAATAGATGGTATATAATTGAAAGAGACACAATCAAGTCTAAAGGCTTTACTGATATAGGCCATTCTTGCTTAAATATTTCAATTTTGGACTTGCATGTTACTTTACTAGAAAAATAGCATACGTAGATCGATGCACAAAAATATGACAAGGCCTTAGAAGTGAATGATCACTGAGACGAGAATACATATTTACCCCTGACCGTGAGTCATCAGGCATACTGAGGATCAGGCGTAATTTGATAATCGCAATATATGAAAGAGTCTGATATAGATAACGAAGTAGTGTAGTGGCGAGTCGAGTGGTCGAGCGATAAGGCTGGGGCACCGCTAAGTAAACCAACATCCGAGCTGGTTCCAGTCACTCTTCGCACAGGATTTTGTTGGTTAATGACTTAGTAAAATTGATCCCAGCATACTCATCTGGCTCGTGTGCGCTTTTGCATTTTTCGGAAGAGTATGGGGTTGTATACCCCGATGCTATGTTTTATTTCAGTCCCTGTTGTTGAGGAATGATGCGCAAAGGTAGCTACCTAAAGCACTTCTTTACGGCGGCTAGTCACGGACCACCCCCATACGAAATTCAGCACAATGACGCTGTGAGTTACGGGTTATTCTTGTACTTTTACCTTTACTCATAAAAAATTTCTAACCCCGGAAAAAAAACTGACTGGTGGTGATAATGATAAAGATGGTGATGGATGATCGTGTTACTGTATATTGTCAATTTGATGACAGGTCAAATAAAGACGAATGAAATGAAGTCAGAGACAGACGAACAAACATGCTATCGACAGAGAGGACATTTTAAAGAGATTTGCAGAATGTATTAGAGAGCTAGGCCTATACGTCGAAAAGGTAAATACCAAATTGTGAAGAAAATATAGACAAGATACAAGCACCATTTTGAAATATGAAGTTCAAAATGTTAGTGGGGATGCATCTGGTATACAAACAGAAGTATTTATAAAGTTCTGGGTGGAACAAAAAAGGTATAGAGACATTAGGATAGTTTTTATATAAATTGTAAAGAAGATACAAATATAGAGATACAATTACCTTAAGGCTCATGAATCACATAGCAAAGCTGCTGCATACTATACCTCTTCATGGATAATAAATAGAATACAAAATCCTACCAGCCACTTTCAACTTTGCTTTAGGCCTGAAACGGGAAGGAGAGAAGGTTATTTATTAACCTTAGAACGATATAGTATTTGAATTGTTTTTTTCGGCTTGTAGAAAGAAGTCGAAATTGTAAGTTTTTTTTTTGGTGGTTGTGTTCATTCCAGTCTGATTGAAATCATTCTTTCATCATACGACTACTACTACTGAAGAACACTTAGCAAAATATCAGAGTAACTGATTAGACATATGTTTTGCACAATTGACTACTCTTTCGAACAGTACTGTAAAACGATTATCTGTGTTGTTTATTATTAAAATAAATGATGGTACTGTAGCTTACTATATCTAAAGCACATATGTTGGTGTACGGAAGACTCTCATAAATTGTAGGCCTATAAAACGGCTTCAAATGAGCATTCGCCGTAGGCTTTGCTTTAGTACGGCCCGTTATGGAAATGCGTGCTGCAAATAGGCCAGCGCTGTTTCGCACTTCAAAATATTGTAAGTTTAAAAAATTCTAAAGCATCAGGGAGGCTATATCATAATAGTACAACCTGATAGGCTACAATATAATACCTGTATATGATTTCTAACATATAGGCCTAGAGTTCGAAACGAATAACCATCCATAGTTAGGCTAAGTTGCTCACACCTTTTCTAACTATTTTATGTACACAGAGCAATTCAATACAAACTATGCTGTCGTGTTACATTTAATAGTTATAGACAAATACGGTAATAATTATCATTATAGTTGCCTGTGACGTGTTAATAATAATGAAGTAAACAAAATGCAATAAAAGAGACGTACACTTACATTATCTACAGAATACTGTACAACCATGACCTATGATGATAGCAGCTGCAGTGCCTAAAAACCAAGGAGGTATATACCTCCTTGTAAAAACTACCGTACTAAATTCACATTGAGAAGGTGAGATTAAAAGAAAATAACTTGCATTTAACCTGGTATAAAAGAAACGGACGTACAATGGAATGAAGGAAATCCAACCAAGGACACGTGTCATTATTCAACCGATATGCTTGCGTGCATTTTATTCTCGCCTAAAATCCCTTGCACATGGTGGTTTGTGGATATTCACCTGACCTCATTGTTACCGACCTTTCGAAGAATCACAATAAAACGCCCGTGCTTCGATTGAACTAGAGTGATTCAGACGCACATGTAAACAATTCAGTGGCGTAGCTAGGGAGAGTCTGGGGGGGGGGGGGGGCACGTGCCCCGGGCGCCATGTTTGAGGTGGCGCTGAAATAGGAGAATGAGAGTAAATAAATAAGCACTTTTTAGAAGAACACGACAAAATTGATGTATTTCGTCAGGCATGAATATTTTCCAGTTAATAAAGAATCTGAATGTTGTTGTTTTTATTGGCAAATTTATAGATTGTGATTTTTTTTTATCCTATTCTGTAATGACTACATGACTAAAGCTCATTCTGCCATATCAGAGCCACGATGGGAAAAGCGAGCTTTGCCACTACTTAGTATTGAGCGTGATGAAGCAAACAACATTGCTAACTTTGATCATGTTATAACTTCTTTGCTGATGTAAAAGCACACAAAATTCAGTTGCGAGTTTAAACAGTGTTACAAATTCAGAAACTTTCAAGACTCTACTGTAAGATAAATTTAGAAAATAAGAATACTAAGCTGTTTTGCGATAAATACAACAGCCTTGCAAGGATAATGGTAAAGTTTTATACAAAGTTCCGAACATTGTAATGCAATTTTAATGGATGGCGGCATACCCCACCTTCGCGGATAACTGCGCCCCCACCCCCTTCGTCGGGGAGAAAAACCATAATTCGTTGGGGAGAAAAAAAAAATTACATGTATTTTGTACATATTAGTAGACTCATGTAAAATCGATTAAATACGGTAAGCCTTTTGAAACCCATAAATGTCAAAAATTTTCGGGGGATTCGCCCCCACCCCTAGACCACTTTCAGAAGATTTTATGCGACGCTCTATCACGCCCACTTTGCTCTCGTCAAGGAAATCTTCCCCCTCGTCAGCCATCGCCCGCCCCCCCCCTCGGGCAAATCCTGGCGCCACCCTGGTAAGAAAGAACAAAAGAGAGCTAGAATAATAATAGTTATTTGGGTTTAAATGTTATTTAGACAGTTCATGATATGGATGTACAGTACGGATATGCTTAAAGTCTATACAACCATTATCAATTAATTTCAAAATATTATAATTATAATGGGGGGGGGGGGAAGGAGGCGCAATTTTCTACTCTTGCCCCGGGCGCCAAAACCTCTAGCTACGCCACTGAAACAATTCAACGCATCCCCCAGCCCGTCATCTGTGATCAATTCATCAAGTTAAACAGAAATACTGTAATAGTATAACGCAGCAAGCTACCACTGTACAGTATATCGTTAAAAAAGATTGTATCTACATTACATTAAAAAAAAATACAATACGTACATCGAATGAGGTTCAGACCGTTCGCTCCGGTCCATTGAATGAAGCTGACCCGTCTACTTACTAATTTGCATTTAGATTTAATTTCAAATATTAATTCGAATGTACAACTTGTGGCTTGGCAACCCAAACCAACGTCAGCGACCAAAAACAAAAATGAAAATTTACTTTTAAATATTTTCTTATTCTCCACTAACCCTAAAATGATGGGTTATTTACTGGAATTGACTTAGGCATACTATTGCCAAAGTTATGAATACAAGTATTACGGCTTCTTTTCGGACTGGCGGGAAAACTGGGGGAAAAGAAACCCCCATGCCGTAGCGCCGCCACTGTGTGTGACAATGCATAAAGGAGCATGGCGCATTTAGATGGCAGTGGGAAAAGATGAGATAGACAAAAATACTGTACAGGTGGTTGTTACGAGATAGACGTGACGTATAGCAAAACCAGAGAGAACCAGCAAATGCTGTACTATGTGTGGGTGCAGAATATTGCAGTTTAATTGATGTGGTTTGGGGAGGAGAAATATTATGAAGGTGCTCGGGCGTAAATTTGAATTGGGGCACGGATCACAGGTTGCGGAGAGTTAGCAATGATTCTTGTTATATTTGTTATAGAACATGTATGAACATGGAAATACACTGGAAAACATGTGAACAATTTTATATTCGAAATTAGAGTAAGAATAAGACACTTTAAAATAACACACAACATCATAACTGTTTAATATGTGTTGGACATATAGGCCTAAAGTGCACTAAATCAGAGAGTAGGCAGAGAATACTTGACGGGTGATGCGTGAACAATTTTATGTATTAATGAATCTCGTGTGTCAATTTCAATGACACATCATCAAAGTGACGTCACATTTATTAATTTTATTTTGGCCTGATAACAGGTACCGTAATAAATTTAATGTTTGGCTGCGTAAACTATAAAGGAAAGCTGCAGTATTCCCTACACTACGCATCAACGGCGGCGGAAGCCTGGGTGTTGGGGGTGGGAGGGACCATTGAGCCACCAGATTTTCCACTGGTGGGGCCTCCCCCACCCCCACTTTTGCGATTGCTTCTAGCACCAGTGATAAACAGTGTTCACGAAGCTATTCAGTGTCATTTTTACAGTATAATTTGTTGGTGCTTTAGAGACCTTGTTTATTTTCGCCTTATAAATCGACCTATTATTATCATTATTATAGGCCTAATATAGATACAATATGGATTGTTTTCATTTTCAAACATTACCGTACAAGTTCTCTTTTTGAGTTGAGAAACCAAAGTGTACCTTATTGATTGACGTCTGTAAAGCGCGCGTCTGTAAAGTTTTCTTGAAACCTATCCTGCTGCATGAAGAATGGAGTCGCTCGCCCGCCTTGCGCAAATTATGTATTTAGGCACAGGGCGGAGGTAGGCACATGGTGCGACACTCTAGTTCTGTTAATGTTAACGATGAAGGTTAAGAGTAAGTGATTGGCTTACAGCACAGGTGGGCAAAATGCGGCCCGCGGGCCGCATGCGGCCCATCAGCGATTTTTTGCGGCCCGCGACAATGAATTAAAAACCCTATGTTTGCGGCCCGCCAATTAAAATTGGCTTGAAAACGCCTTGTTTTTTACGGCCCGACACCAATGATATGTAAAAGGTAACATTAAAACTGAGAATAAAGGTGATGTAAAAGCAGTGATTGGAGGTTTTTGGAAGCTCACTGGAACATCAAATTTTGGGTGCGGCCCTCGGTGTTCACTTTGGCCCTCTGACTGATGTTTACGTCCACCCCTGGCTTACAGCCATCAAACTAACGTATACAATATAACCACATTTAAATTCCATCTAACGAAAACAATAATTTACTTTAATTTAGGCCATTTATTAAAATAAAGTTCTCTGAAGGTTAACTATACAAAATTTATAGTACTGTGTAGGATTGTAATTAATGTATTGTAGATAGTAAAAACTGTAGTGAAAACCTTTTTGCTTGACATTACCAATTAGTCATTTTGTGAAACAAAATGTTAGGCTAGGTCAAATGTTATATTAAACAGTGGCGGAGCCCAGCAAGCAGGCATGGACCTCCACCCTCCTAAATTTTTCCAATTTATTAAAAGGTGGAGAAAACAGAAATTTATATTCAAAAAAGCTAAATCTGAGTGTGCCATTTCCGGCCATCTGGAGACGTTCCATAATTAATAACTTATTCATTTACCTCAGCCCCAACCATGGTGGGGCTGAGGCGGGTGGACATTCTATGGACAAGTCTCTCTCCCTGAGCCCCCTCTATTTCGACTTCCTGTTGAAGTACCATTTTCCGGCTCCTAGAAGGGTAATATTTATCCGGCGGGGGAAAAGAGATGATTTCGTCAGGGAATAGTACATCAAGGATATTTTTTGCATGATGAATAATTTATTGTGACCGCGGATGCAATCTCGACTTAGACTTTGTTCGGAAAATATAACAAATTATGAAGTCATATAACAGTAAACTTGATCCCTATAAAATAAATAATACAATTCATCAAACTTCGTCAAATATCTGGACCTTCCAGCTTGCCGACACCCTATGGTGATTTATTACTTTATAAAATGCTCTCTCCACCTTCTCCCCCTCCTTTAAAACACGTTCAGCCGCCGTTGCTACGCATTGCTGCTGAGTCGAGTTTTAACGAGAGATACGGGTCGTCTTTGTGGTACGCAATCTATGTCAAGCAAAAACTATATGTAATATAATTAATTAGAATAGCCTATTGAGGATCTGTTTCTTCGCTGAGTTGTGTTATAGGGGCGGCGAAAGCATTTAGGTATTGGTCAGACAGAAGAGTCCACACCAACCCTCAGGCTTTAATAGAAATGTATGTGGTATAACACTGAGAATAAGAGTAATTTAGTTGAAAGGGTGCACGGATAAGTTTGACATAAGACAGGATAAAAACAAACTTTGAAGAAAATGATAACTAACTTACTTTCCTTTGTTGATAAGGTCAAACTCCTCGGGATTGTTTTTTATAACGATCTTAATGGGAGGAACACTAGTGCAATAGTCAAAAAAGGCAATCAGAATGTTTTCTTCTTAGGCTACTTAAGCAAGCTGGTTTCGATAAGCACGTCCTTACCATAGCTTTCAAATTTATATAAGACTCATTCTAGAATACATACGTAGCCCCAGTTTGGCATTTTGGACTCCCCCAACCGGGCAAGGCCAAATACAAAAAAGGGCGTGCAAATTCATTCTTGGCTTTTGATGGCTTTTATTCACATGATTCTGCCCTGATTGAGCTTGGATTGGAGGTACGGTATTGACAGCCCGCAGATACCTGCTATGCACCAAAATTATCTTGCAAGTGTGCACATAACGACAATTTGAAGAAATGGTTCTGAGATAATAACTCTCATAGTATGATTACTCGTAACACTCCCATTTTTTAAAGAATACCGGTACAGGTGTAAAACTAAACGGTTTTATAATTCCCTCTACTTAAACAAATCCCATATCCACTTAGCGCGATTCTGTGGGCTGGCGGTACCCGACCCTTTGATATCAACCTGAAATCGTATTTATTTATTTTTGTAATTTGACTTTTTGACTAAACATAATTTTATATTTTCTGGGATGACTATTCAAAAAATGTTTACATAAATTTTACTTTTCTACTTACTATTTTAATTTTTTTATTTACTAATACTCAACAATTAATTCAGTTTATACAATTTCTTGTTTTATGTTTTTGAATAGATACCGCAATATAGAAATATAATATATTACCCGAATGTCTTGCACTACTTTCTTCGAGGTTGTTTCATATACTGACTTATACTATGAATGAATTTTACTTTTCTACTTACTATTTTAATTTTTTTATTTACTAATACTCAACAATTAATTCAGTTTATACAATTTCTTGTTTTATGTTTTTTAATAGATACCGCAATATAGAAATATAATATATTACCCGAATGTCTTGCACTACTTTCTTCGAGGTTGTTTCATATACTGACTTATACTATGAATGAATTTTATAAATATTTTAAACCATAGTTACTGATACGTGTTCACAAGTGAGTAAAAGAAGTTTTTTCCATCATTATGAACCCCATCAACATAGTGAAAAGGGTGTTTCAAGCTGAAAATCTAAGTTGGCAGCTTTTCCTCTCTTGCAAAACTATATTAATACCGTTTACAATTTTGTAAAAATCAAACTATATTAACCGTTTACAATTTTATAAAAATTAGCTTTAGTCCCGGTATTTTTAATTCAAAGGAACTGATATAAAGCATTCATTTATTTTACTCTGAAAACAAACACTTCTGCAACATCGTTGACAAAGTAACCATCCCTCTGTTCTCTAACAATTAGCTCCCACTTTCCTTCGTCAACTCGTTTCTGAAAAGCGCCCTCAAGTTTTCCTTCATTGTACGATGGTTCTTTTGATAGCCAACGCTGATTCATCACAATTATAACTATACCACCTACATATAAACATAAATGATTATAATTACTATAATTTCTATAATGGATATTTATTTTTTTCACATTTAATTAATGTTATTTGTTTTATTCATCTTGAACAAATCAACGATATGGACAAAGCCATCACATATCACACACAATTGCTGTTATTTTTACTGTTACAAAATGCAGATCATTAAAAGATTAAAAAAGACGAACCTGGTTTCACGATGCGACACCAGTCTTCAACGCAATCTGGTTCCAAGTGACCAGGAACAAAACAACCACAACACACCAAACCATCGTATACGCCTACATAATTATTACAATGAATTGTAGTAATAATGCTGTTGGATATATTTTGTACATTTTCTTTTTTTCTTTTTATGTTAAAATTTAGATAATGTAAATAGGTTGTATTACTCTTATACAAGTTGTCTTATTCTATATTTTGAAAATAATTGAAACTTACACCTTCCAGTAACTCAACTAATATTATTTTGATTTATACTAAAAGAGCGAATTTATGAGGTAAAACCATCCATTGACAATAAATGATCGGCGGACCGAAATTAGAATAGAATATGTCCGCTAATTAAGAATGAATATTTCGGGCCTATTTTGGGATCGGCTTTCTTTTTAATAATAGATACAGAGGCATAGATTCATGTATATTATTATATAAGAATGAATATGTCGACGGCTGTTTTGAGGGTAGCTTGAGACTACTGGCAGTTTCATACAATCATCAGATCTGTATGAACAAGGTGTTTGCTGCATATATAGATTTAAAGTTGATGATTAGCATAAAGGTAATTTACATAACGTGCACATATAGAATGGTTATGATAATTTGCATAAGGGTAACCTGTATATGGACAAATATCTGTGTACTGCAACTATTAATGGTTTTTAAGCAAGAACTTTGATTTATGGAGGCATTATGTTGATATGAGTTCGGATCTTGAGAGGGTTGTTGTAGGGTCAGAAGTGATGCTGTGGTAATTTTCTGTAAGACATAGGTTGCATCTTTTACTTTTGTTGCTATATGACCTTGCTTTGTCAATAATCGATCATTTGATGTCATAAGGGGTGTTGTTATCATGCAGGTATAGCTGATCTTTACATTGTTGCTATTGAAAACCTTGTGCACCGGGTTATGTTTTAGAAAATATTATTTACAATAATTATGAAAGTTTTCCAAATGTTGGTAGCGACATTTTTACTGTAAGGAGGATTGTACCAAATTATGTTGCGTTTGCGCCGTTATGTTCGAGTGGTATATATTCCATGATGTGGTTATGTCCACTTGATTGTAGTGATTCTTCGTATATTGGGCACGCTTTTATGAATGATTCTTCTTATTATGGTAATAATATTTATACCAAGCCTGAATGTGGCGCTTTACTACAACGGCCATCTGGGATGGTACCATATCGATATAATAAGAATACTAGAGCGCTAACTGCAATGTATTTGATGTTCGATATACGCAGAGCTGTGTGTGTGTACCATCCAAGATGTCTGCCATAGCTTCAGCCAATCAAATTTTGCATAAGCACTATCATTTTCAATGGCGCCCTCAATTTAAAAAAGACAGTTCAGTACGGCTAGTTACCCGTATGTTTGAAACTCGAGCGTTGCGGTGTATAGGTGTAATGTACACGATTTTAATTTTTTTAAATTTTTGAATAAGATGCTTGGCCTCTTTTTGCCTACGATAGTTTAATAATTTGTTATTATTAATACTAATTATCATTAATGAAATAATAGTCAGTCAGAGGGCTTATTTATGGTAATAATATGTATAGTAAGCCTGAAGGTGGCGCTTTCTTTCGGCGGCCATCTTGGATGGTACACATGCACAACTCTGCATTTCTTCGCCATCTTGTCAGCACTCTAGTTGTTTAATTGCTCTATGGATGTTACACATAACTCAGCATTTCTCAGCTATCTTGTCAGAACTCTAGTCGTTTAATAGCTCACGATTGGAATGCAATTCTATCTCAGAAGTACTACCACGAAGTAGAGGGCGTCCTTCAAACCAACGTAAACCGCGTTCGTATCGAACGCGTGCTGCGTCAATAGAACGAATGTTCGAGTTTCGTACTCTATTCGACTATTAATAGGACGCCCCCTATCTCGCGGTAGTACATTTCTAAAAGTTTCATTGTATGCATACAAAATCAGGGCATTCGGACCTCTTGCAATTCTATACTCTTTGCTGATATGTAGAAAATAGTGCCGAATCTCTTACCTGATTCTATGCTAAGCTTTCCTGTTGTAATAAATTCTTGAATGAAATTTGTATATGCTTCACGCGATTTTGCCTTTTCCAGTGCTACGCTGGATGCATCTAAAGCATGGAAATTTGTGTATCCTAGTTCCTTCGTCTGGATAACAAAAAAAATATATGATTAAAGTAAAATGAAATTACTTTAGTATGATAATCATAACAGGAATAAGATCTGCGATTATGTGTCTTCATAAAATGTCATCACAGTAAATATCGTTTGCGTACATTTTTTTTAAAGCTTATTTGTACTAGAACTAATTATACAATTCTCACAGACGGGACGCGTGTCATAGGAGGAAAGTCTGCACAGACTTTCTCTGTCTGCAACAACGGTATGAAGGCGCATCTGTGTAATGCTTTATTGACTACAAACCTTTTAGCTCCGATGAGGAGCTCTAGGGGTACCCTGCTGATTGTGTGCTTTTTTTGCTGATGGACGGTGCTTTTGTCACAGCTGAGTGGGTTTCAGGAAGGACTGTATAATGGCATTACCACTTTAAAATACATGTTGTATGGATGGCGCGATCGGTCGTTTAATCGTGCCTTCCATACGACAGTTCTATGCGATGGTTCTAAGGAATCAAAGGCCGTGAATTTCGAATCGCGTCTTGTATTCAATTGTTAATTTTTTGTTTTAATTATTTAATCTAACTATTTGAAAAATCTCTCTTATTATGAGCTACTCGGCTGATTGATTAATTAAAAGATCTTTTTTTACGAAGTGCGCCACCAATACCAAGGACTGAGCACATACTGCCATTATCATTAAAAAAAGCACGTCTTATAGATGGACGGACGGTTAACCATGTGTTCTATTGAACAGATCGTTAGTTCAAATTACGGCTTAGCACTCATTTTTCCCCAATTTTAAGACATTTTTTTTTTCAATTTTAAGACATTATTCTTGTGTACAAGTGAACATTCCAATTATTTAAACATTTTTATCTTATTAGCTCTTCTAAATGTTTTATCAAACAGCTCTCAAATATCAAATAAATAAATAAACACCGTGGCGCGGCGATTCGTACTCAGAGTTTCAGTTCCTTACAACATATCGTTAACCGACCGTGCCATATGACGTGTCCTGGTGGTAATAATTAATGGCAATTATGAACCCGTGCCCAAAACCCGAAATAATATTAATAACTTACGCCACAGCGTATAGTATTTAAGCATGGAGGATATTTTTCCCATGATTAACGCCTGTTTTAAAATAATCTACTGCCTCTATTATACTGCCCTCATCGGAGCTTTCGAGATTACGAGAACTTGTTTTGTGAAAAATGCATGTGATTTGTTCATACTCTGGGTATGGTGATATATCACACTCACTGTGTAAATCACATGCACGTACGTCAAATTATAGAGTGGAGTTGTATAGGTGAGTGGTTAAGATGCTTTCCTTCAATCCCAGGGTCCTTGGTTCAAATCCTGTGACAACAGGACTATTTCTGAGATTCTGAGATTTGGGAGTTACTTACTTTGAAAGTGACTTTGACACTCCTATTAGGTGACACCCTATTAAGGGGAGACTTTTCCGTGAAACGAGAGGAAATGTATCTTTTTACACTACAGCCATCTCCTATCAAGAGGACACCCCTATTAAAGTTACACTTTCAATCTTCTAAATTTTGACTATTAAACATGGAGATTTCTTGTTTTGTGTATTTTCATATAAGTTGTTAACATCTATTAATATTCAATCTTGTGCATCAAATAGAAAACTCAACATCTCAACAAAAAAAAATAATAATAATAAATATTTGGTCATTAACATTGCACTCAAACCAAGAAAGAATATCGGGAACATATACGGTACAACTTTTGTACGGTAGTTTTGATTCTCTTAACTTTATATCATACAATTAAATAAATTATGTTTTGCATTGCCAATTATTGTTATAAATTAGTTATAATTCAACTATAACTCATTCTTATGTCAATTCATTCAGGGGGACACCTATTATTAGGGGACTACTTTTTTGACTTTTTGACATCAACTTAAAAAATCCTGTTAACTTGATTTAATGTCGATGTGAAACAGGCTAAAGGTCAGGGGAAAGGAGAGCAGTGTGTAAAGAAAACAGATTACTGCACATGCTTAACCAAAAGGTGTAATTATTAGACTAAGCAGTTGGGTTAGGACTGATGTAGCAATAATAGCAACTGCCTATAACTACGTATCAGTGACAAATGTTACTGAAAACTAAATTCCCTTTACTAAAAATTAAACACTCGGTTTCAAAACGGCCTTAAAATTCCTTGTCTTAACACTAACAATAGTAGTTATTCAGATATGAGTTACTAAATTATATGAACGCTAATGAAATCCTTAATACGTACGTAGACACCAAGAAGCACATGCTTAACCAAAAGGTGTAATTATTAGACTAAGCAGTTGGGTTAGGAATGATGTAGCAATAATAGCAACTGCCTATAACTACGTATCAGTGACAAATGTTACTGAAAACTAAATTCCCTTTACTCAAAATTAAACACTCGGTTTCAAAACGGCCTTAAAATTCCTTGTCTTAACACTAACAATAGTAGTTATTCAGATATGAGTTACTAAATTATATGAACGCTAATGAAATCCTTAATACGTACGTAGACACCAAGAAGCCCCGTGCCGGCACCACAGTCAAGGAAAGTTGCGTTCGTATTTTTAAAGTATCTTTTTAAATACTCAACGGCTATTTCCGGTCCTGTAAACCCGTATGATTTCATGTCCTTCCAAAAAAGAAGAAAAAATTCACCATTCCATTATACAAATTACATATTACTAATATTCATGATATTAAAACCTGGTTTTAAACATGAAATCGCTACATTGTGGCTAAACTGTTTGTTTTCACTCAACGTGAACCGGAAGGTCCCCAATCCGATTGACCTATGAGCGTTACGTTGACCTAAATGTAGCGATTTTATGGAAACCAGAACTATTTGTTGAATATACAAGAAAGACGATATTACAATCAATACATAATCATTTCAAGATGGTACTTATCACTCACAGAATGGGATGAAAAGTACATTAAAAAATTACTTATAAGAAAAATAAAGCACAAAAAAGGACTCCATTATGGGGTCATTTTCAAATAGGAAAGTATAATACATACTCCAGGTATTCAAATGCATGCCATCGTGTTGGGATAATATCGAGAAACATTGAATTCAACACGATAGCATGCATTTTATTACTTGGTAGTATCATTTTACTTTCTTATCTGAGATTAATCAGTGGAACATTCAGTAAGTTAAAATGAAGAAGTACACAGGATAACTGCTTATGATTTTTAAAAGGTCGAAAAATGCTAGATAAAACCTTAGCTCATTGTCTTATATAAAGCAGTTGACGTTCTTTTTTAAACGCTATTTTCTTTTATTTATACCAATGTACTCTTATCCGTACTTAAAATATTAACTATATTACATTTAAGGAAATGATACAACAGTAGTGTACTATTTTATTTTCATTATTTTTGTATTTAACAACACATACACCACTAAAAGGACTAGGCATATATGATGTTATATAAACCACGAACAATAAGAAAAGTATAATAGAACGAATCGGTTTAAATGTCTATCGTCAGTAAAAGTATTTGAATATCAAGGTGCACCTCATCGTAAGTTTTTGCCCATGCGTCGTAGTGTGCTACACGCTCTTGGATGTTTAGATCATCGGACATACACTTGTTGAACCTAGATGGTGTGTCGTCTGCATTGATATCCTTGTACTTCCCGTACGGTGGCGGTTCAGACACTGATGCCATTCTAAAAATTATAATACACACAAGTTAGCTTTAATCAATAAAATATACTTTATATATTAACCTTCACGGTGTCTACAGTTGATTGAACTATTAATTGTCTGCTATAACTTTATATTTCTGGCATCTGAGGGCAGCTTTGTAGGCCTAGTTTAACCAATAATTTTAACTTGTTTTATCGTTGTATTTGTGCGGGTATGTATATGTCAGTATTTGAGGGCCATTTGTTAGTGTTTCACACTTTTGACAATTCCCATGTTAGGCCTACTACTTATCTTCCTGGTGCTTTTTATCATCTTATATTTCTTTGTTTGTTTTGTTCGATTGTAATGCTCAGAAACTATATACCTGTATAGTGAAAATAAAATAAAAGTAGCGCAAACAATTAAATGACATTTACGACTATTCCACTTTTTTACTATGCGCATAGTCTTCGCTCATACATTGAACAAAAATTACTGAATGAAGTCAAAAGATATTCTCCGTCACTCTCTGTATACTAGCTAAATTAAATTAAAACATAACCTTCTAAATTTTATTTTAGGTCTAAATTATCTATGGCCTTAGTATTACAGTAGTAATAGTACGGATCATCCTCATATTATTATTAATGGCTGTGTGCTTACATATAGCTCGTCGACTAGCCTTTTAACCAGTGGTTCTGGTGTGTAGTACACTTTTTTTTTATAAGAACACATTTTTATAAGAACAATGAGGCTGAAATTGCTTAAAAATTAAGAACAAAGTAAGAACAAATTGAGGCTGAGGTAAAAATGTCATATAAGATTTTTATTTAAAAAAAACTAGAAAAGCAAAAAAATATTTGTACCTTATGTGTAGGTGTGACTGTAAAACAGTACTGTAGGTGTACTGTACTTTCCGTACCATCATTTCGGGCCATTTTTACCAACGCCTTTTTTCTGGGGCCCATGTCTCAGGGGCAGTTTTTTCTAGGGCCATTTTCCTACATTCCAGTACAGTGTATACTGCTGTACAATAATAATTTTCTAAAGTATGTTTGAAAATTTGTAAAATAAGAACAAAATAAGAAATTGTTGAGCTTGAAATCGGCCAAAAAATAAGAACACTGAGACTGGGCAAAATTTTACTGGTTCTTATGAAAAAAAAAAAAAAAGAAGCGTAGTGGTACTGCAAACAACAGAACCTCGGGAGCTACAAACATTGCAGGCCAGTAATGTTTTCACTGGCGGAGATTCCATATTTTTTGTAGAGGAAAACAGCTTCAATTGACGCAGTGAATGTTGGGGAACATTTAAAATGTAACAATAGATATCACACAAAATGTTTAATTAAAATATATGATTATGTTTCTGTGAATTGACACACGCAGATCCAAAACGTTCAACTCAAAGAGGAAGGGGAATCCCTCATAGCCCCCTGGAATCTTTGCCACTGTCGTTTTTAGACCCGCTGGTCTGTTATCTTCGGAATAGTCAAGAGAGGGCCCAGATAAGGTAATACTAATAGTAAATAGACGTTTGTTGTGACGTAATGATGAGCCACACAGCACGGGTACGAGAAACACTTAGGGCCTATTGTAATGCATTATTTCATATTTCACCATTCCCAAAATTGGAGCCCATGGCTTTACCTATCTCCAGAGATGTCGCGGGTGTGGGTGTGGCCACATTTACTACTTACTGTATTTCCAATTAGGCCTACCGTTTTTGGCTCTACCTTTATTGTGGCTCTTACTAACTGTCCTTGCTGTAGACTCAATCGCCTCTTCAATATAGTAGGTCAGTTAAGTGTCATAACATGAATACGGGCTTGAGTACAATTATTGATAGATCTACTACATCGCTGCTACGGTATTTTGAATAAAAATGAGCACGTACCGTATGCTTACGCACGGTCACTTGTATACATAAGTAGAATTGTACCACAACATCAATCCTTGTGCATGCACAAAAATAACCAACTCGTGCTAAATAGTTTATATCTTACCTTGTGCAATTCGAGTGTTATATCTGTAACGTGACCAGCGAACCACTGACCCGAATCAAATTGTATTACCATGTCGCCTGGCCACGTAAAAAAAAAAATAAGTTGTTGATCGTCCCCTATGAGGCGCCATGTGTTCCCTTATTATTTAGCAAAAATTGACGTGGGTTTTTACGTTATATGTTTAGGCTATATAATATTATATAATATATAATTTTTATATAATATTTTATATAATATATAATTTTTATATACTATATAATTTTTCTATATAATATATAATTTTTTATAACCCCTCCCTATACATAAACAAAATCACCCGACCAATTATTTTTTTTTAGTATTATTTTCGTCATAACTCACGAAAGTATCATTTTTTCGCCCATAATTTAACTTCGGATAAGCCTAGGAACTTTTCTTTTTTGTGTAATTATTTTGTCTTTCATTTGTCGTATAAATTCCACCTGATCAAACAACCCGTTTATACTACACGCCATTACACGCCTTATCAGGACGGCAAAGTTTAGAGTGTTGTATAAACCATGGAGGTATGTATAAACGAGCTTGGATTCAGTGTGATTACAAAACCATCCAAAAGAGGCTACTTGAGGAATCGCCAAATTTGGACGGTTCGTGACCCTTGAAGATGTACTCATGCAGTACAGTAAGGGTAATCGCCTTACTTCAATATCCTACCTAAACATAGGCCTACACCCTACCAAGGACAACCATGAACCCGGTCGGCCGCTAATCCATTCCGTAAAAATTGCCATATCGTGATTAATACGTATTAGAATTAAGCTGACCAAGGAATCGAAGAAAAGACCAGGTTGTATATTTTCAGAATTATTCTTATCTAAAATGCTAAAATGGGTGGAATTATGCATAAAATCTTAGTCAAGCTTCAGTAACCCGTTTTCGCGTGATTTGTTAAGCGGAAAACCCGCTGTCGTCAATGATGTAGATGGGCCGTTAAACAAAACATAACTCAACTTATTTATCCGTTGTGATCGGCATCTAACTTGCTTTCAATCGCATCGCATAAAACATATAGTCTACAATTGATCCATAATTTTGCTCAATTAGGGCCCTCATTTTAGGTTAGATGCGTCTGAATATTGTTATCAGTATTAGCCGACAATATAAACTCCCAAAATGTAACTACTTCCAGTAAGTTGTTATTATAACAACTCCGATAAGATATAATACATACTCCAAGTATCGAAATGCACGCCATCGTGTCGGGATTCAATATTTCAACATTAATTATGTCATCATCAAGAATAACAACTCCCATTTCCAACTCCTGCTATTTTAAAACGGCAGTGCAGTGTTTCTCGTGTCGGGAAATTGAGTACGGTAGTCTTTTAGACAGTCACATGCATTAAAGTTTGGGTGCTGGACGTCTTGATGTATCGTGATGTGTATATATGCACATGTAACTTAAGCCTATATATTTCATGATTTACATTATATAGTAATATATACGCGTCTCTTGAATATTTAATCTTGCAACTGAATCATGATTTTTTGGGGATCTAGCCGAGAAAATACATAGAATGTTTTGAATGTTATCTCGCAACTAGGACTTTGGTATAAAATGTTGCCGCGGGCCGTTTATTAAGAACCAGGGGCCTATAGCATAGGCCTAGGGCCAGGTTTTGCGCGGAGGATAGGTCCAGGATAGGCTTTTTCAATGGCTAGGCCGAACTGACTCGAGCAGATGTATTCGCGGGCCCAAGGGTGGGGTGAAATGTTGGTCCGGGGCCAGGAAGGGCCTGGCATATTCCCCGAGTAGGTCATGGAAGATGATCAAATGACAATGATCTGTTTAGGTGTGTTATAAAACAAATAATGAATGTGTTGTATTCGTTGAAAGATTAACCACTGCTCCATTCAATTCGGCTTCGCCTCGTTGAATGGAACAGTCAATTTTTCAACTCATGAAAATATTCTTCCCATTGCACTCATAAACATTCATTATTTGTATAATAATTAATAATCATCATAACAATCACAATAAAAAAAACAATAATAACAATTATAATCATTATAACCATCATTATTCCCACCATTACTATTAATATTACCAATAATCCTTATTATTACTATTATTATTAAACATTATTTTTATTATTGCAGAATTTCTGTTATATTGTATACGTCATATAATAATCTAAAGAAATGACGAAAATAACGTCTTGTTGGTTAAAGGTTATTCATTACCATCCTTTAAAAAGCCTAGCATTCAAAATAAAGTTTTTTGACCGCTAGAAATGGTTTAATCTATGATTAGAACATTGGTTTTGTTAAAAAAAAATCTTGCGCAAATATAGTCGACGTTCAGCCAAAGTAGGGGCTGAAGGTATCAACAAATAGTTTTCTAATCACAGTATTCCCCAATTTTTGAGAGACCGGGCCGGGCTGGAGGCACTGGTTGTGTCGAGCCTGCATTCCTAAATTGTGCCACTTTTCATCACCGAGTGGTCGCACTGGATATCTCCCGCCTTAATATCACTATGATATTTGAGATCCCCCCCCCCTTTGTATATAATGCATATTCGATATAGATTGCGACTTTTAAGGTCAACATATTGCGAAATAAAATTGGTCCCAGTATGGAACGGCGAGATCATCATAATAATAATAATAATAATAATAATAATAATAATAATAATGATAATGATAATGATAATGATAATGATAATGATAAGAATAAGAATAAGAATAAGAATAAGAATAATAATAATAATAATAATAATAATAATAATAATAATAATAATAAGAATAATAGTGTAGTTTATATCCAAGGCTCGAGTAGGCCTACCATGCATCATGCAACACCGACTAGTCTTACTGTAGTAGTTTTATAAAGAAGAGCATGGTTGAACGCCCACAGACTTGAACCATTTTTTATTATTATTATTATAACAGAACATGTCTAAAATAAATAATAATTAGGCTATTATCTACAAAATTATATACATTGTTACGGCCTTTGTTTGCACTCACGCGTACATTGTATATGCACCAACATAAAAACTCACACGAAATAAAATGTGTTTCACTTGACGTAAATGCACAAGTATATAAACCTACGAAATATGTTTGCCCTACCTGACGCGGTATATGTACTGAATGCTCAGTACATTTTTAAATACTTGCAAAAACAATTTCGCAAGTGATTCAGGTTTTTTTTCGCAACTTTATTTGGGAATGTACTGAGCATTCAATACTATATCACGTCAGGTAGGGAAAACATCTTTTCGTATCATTTATCCTGACGCAAAATGCCATCGGAGTATATAAACATACACATCAAAATAAGAATATAATACAGTAACACTACTGATAATAGTACGGCAGTACTCGTATAAATATTTTATTCTGAAGCAGATACATACATTGTTTTATTTCTAATTTATGAATCTATGAATCTACCTATGAAGCAACTTATTTCATTATATATATATATATAATATTACGCCTGTCTCTTATACACATCTAGATGTGTATAGTGTGTGTGTGTGTGTGTGTGTGTATACATAGCCTACATATACTTATACACAGGTGTGTGTGTGTCTGTATAGTAGGCCTAATAAAATAATGATTATTATTACCATAATTCGTATTCGATTAAGTTTGTTAAATGGATATTAAACAAATATGATTGAAATTATAAATAATTTTCCCACGTCGTAAAGATCAACGGTTAAAACCAATTACAACATCTGAACATAGTATAATCGGTTCAGGGACGTAATGAGGATTTTCCAAAGGGAGGGAGATCCGTCTTGCGAGGTACGTAGTACCCAGCGGGGGTGGGTTGGGCGGAACTGTCCCCTTTCCTACGCCGAGGACCTTCAGTGGGGTATAGGGGATGAAGACCACAGGGAGGTAGCGCATTCTGGACGTTTTAGGACTGTTTTGAGGGTATAAAGTGGAAATTGCAATAATATTAGTAGACCTAACAACAATTATAATAAGTAATAATTCATCAGTAGCGGATCCAGGAATTCGAAAGAAGGTGACCCAGGCCGGGCGGTACTTAAACAGAGAAGTCAACCCTTGAGGAAATAGTACCTCTATGGCCGGAAATGACACCTTTATAGTAAAATTCACCATAATTATCGTATCACCATTTTATATGTAGTCAAAATAAATCGCCAAAGGAGAGAGCCGCGGTTCCCCTTGGATACGTCTCTGAATCGGTTTGTCTTTTCAGGACGAGGCCTGTTAGTATTATTTGCCTGTCCTGTCCAACGCATTGTGTTCAAAATTGTATTTTGCGTCACTACATTGATTTCTCCCAACTTTTTATGTGTGATTTAAACTGCGTTTGCAAACATCACCATTGTTCCCCCTCCCAGCGTCCTACGCCATGACGAGGTCGCCGGACCAGTTGCCTATGCAAATAGGTCCCTAATATTGTGGTCTAAAAGCACAATTCTGGGCCATCTCAGGCGTATCCACGGGGGTTGGGGGGGGAGTGCAAAATCACGGTCAAGTACTTAAAATCACATAAAATCACCTTATATTATTATTATTATTATTATTATTATTATTATTATTATTATTATTATATCATTGTTATGTAGATACGCCACTGAGATGGCCCCACCCCATCAGCACCCCTATTACAATACTAGATACGCCATTGGCCATACTAAGCTATAAAACAAGTACTCTTTACCCCTACTGGGGATTTTTATTCCCCGGCTCTAAACGACCCCTTGGTTTGTACCCCCTGCCGGACATGCGTAGACCGGGGCGTAGACATGCATCAGCCGAATGTAGTACAATTGTTTATCAGTGTGATTTATCTGCTCAATAAACAATTTTAATTACTTGTGCAAATTTAAAGATGTGGGTAACACACATCTTCATATACGAATTTGATGGGCACTGTCTAAAACTTTCTTCCAGCTTATCTCTGAAAAGATTGTAACCTTTTCGTCTGCAGTTGGCTCAACATGAATTACACAGGAGCCAGTGAGCTTCCATGACGGCCTAGGCTCGGGACATGACACGTTGTTGTTTGTTGTTATTTCGCGACGTTATCAACGAGTACAATACATTCATTATCCACCATCAACTAAACTGCCTTAAAGAAAAAAAAATTGGTTCGTGTGGGAATCGAACACACAACCTCCATGTTTGCTATTCATTATCCACAATCAACTAAACTGCACCATCGACTAAACTGCCTTAAAAAAAATAAATAAAAAAACTGGCTCGTGTGGGAATCGAACCCACGACCTTAAAAAAAATGAATAAAAAAATTTAAAAAAAACTTGCCCCGTGTGGGAATCGAACCCACGATCGCCGAGTTCACTACTCCTGATCCAGCATGACTAAACGGAGGGAGGTAAACCGCGGCCCCTAAACCATAAATGCGATAAACCTAGTACCACACCAAGTACCAGTTAGTCAACTCTGATCCTACTAGAAAAAATTCTTTGTATATATAATCTGCAGGTTAATATTACGCATGGTCCTGGTGTCAAAAATGGGCCGTGGGCCAAGAGGGTTAATTTTTTTGTCTAAAAATGTAGAATTAAATTTATAATCGATTTTTGATTGTTACCATCTCCATAACTTACGCACTATTTTTTAAATAGACAAAAATGTTTGAAAAATTCATTATGCAAATTAGAAAAAAAATGACTAATCATGTTACGGGAAACCTGGTGGTTGTGTGTTCAATTCCCACACAAACCATTTTTTTTTAAGGCAGATTAGTTGATGGTGGATAAATTAATAGTAAAACCTGGTGATTGTGTGTTCGATTCCCACACGAACCATTTTTTTAAAGGCAGCTTAGTTGATGGTGGATAATGAATAGCAAACCTGGTGGTTGTGTGTTCGATTCCCACACGAACCAATTTTTTTTTTTTTTTTTTTTTTGGCCCGACATTGGTAAACGTTTGAAATTACAACCTATAACCAACGTCGGCCCAACTGTTGTCACCAACCTCCACTAACGTTTAACGACGTCGGGCCAACAAAGTACCGTGATGTTGGGACAACGTCTATAATCACATCCTATTATTTATTAGAACTTCTTACCAACGTCGGCCAAACGGTTGTAACCAACCTCCATAATATATATAATTATAGACGTCGCAACGTCAAAGTACCTTGTTGGCCCGACATCTGTAAACGTTTGAAATAGATGTTGGGTACCACCGTTGGGCCGACGTTTCTTAGAGGTTGTAAATATTTTGTATGATTATAGACGTTGTCGCAACATCACAGTACTCTTTTGGCCCGACGTCGGTAAACGTTTGAAATTTACAACTTCTAACCAACGTCGGCCCAACTGTTGTCACCAACCTCCACTAACGTTTACCGACGTCGGGCCAACAAAGTACTGTGACGTTGGGACAACGTCTATAATCTCATCCTAATATTTACAACCTCTAACCAACGTCAGACCAACGGTTGTAACAACCTCCATTCCAAACGTTTACCGACGTCGAGCCAACAGCGTTCTGTGACGTTGAGACAAGGTCTGTATCACATTTGATATTTACAACCTGTGGCCAACGTCTATTTCAAACGTTTACCGACGTGGGGCCAACAAAATACTATGACGTTGCGACAACATCTTTAATTACATCTAATATTTACAACCTCTAACCAACGTGGCCCAACGGTTGTAACCAACCTTCACTAACGTTTACCGACGTCGGGCCAACAAAGTATTCTAACGTTGCGACAACGTCTGTTAGCACATCCTAATATTTACAACCTCTAACCAACGTCGGGCCAACGGTTTTAACCAACCACCATTTCAAACGTCTACCGACGTCGGGCCAACAGCGTACTGTGACGTTGAGACAACGTCTACAATCACATCTAATATTTACAACCTCTAGCCAACGTTGGGCCAACGGTAGTAGGCCTACCCAACCATCTTTTTAGTAGTGTGCCGCCGACGTCGGGCCAGTAACAAATCGTGACGTTGTACCAACGTCCGTAGTCAGACTGAATAATTACGACGGCTTACCAACGCTGGGACGACATCGGAAAATCGACATGTATAAGAGACAGACGTTGTTGTTTGTTGTTATTTCGCGATGTCATCAACGAGTACAATACATTCATTATCCACCATCAACAAACCTGCCTT
>NW_022694961.1:28743-34008 GCF_011630105.1 Anneissia japonica | reverse complement strand
TCGACTGAATCGACCCGAAAATCTCATATTGCAGAATTCAGGTCAAAAGGTCATCAACAACTTCTGATCTAAGAATGTCGCTGTCTATTTTTTAAAAATATATTGATGTTTAATCCATGCTAATACTAATGGGTCGTTTAAAATGACATAATATTTGATTGAGCTGCACGAGTAAAAATTGTTATTTTAACTTGAGTTACATACTGTGGCAGTTTTTATTTTTGAGTTAGGTCTGGGTTTTGCATAATTACCTAGGCCTAACTACAAATATACACTTTCTGAGGAAAGCACAGAGAGTAAGGAAAAGCGCGTTTCTCGGGGCGTTTGATCAAATGAAACAGGGTGACTGTTATTTTCAAATTAAGAGAAGAGCTGAGAAGAGGCAGCTCTAAAATACTGGATGCCATAAGACCTGCCAAAATGGCAGAGCACCGATGAATGTATAAATGAGGCCTAAGCCTAGTTATTAATATCAGGCATAGTAATCTGCAGATTCTTGATTATAAGACTAGACCATGTTAATTACATGTATATAATGCCGAAATGATTATTTATTATTATTATTATTATTATTATTATTATTATTATTATTATTATTATTATTATTATTATTATTATTATTATTATTATTGTTATCATGTTAAGTGTATAAGAGACAGTCATTATTGTTATCATGTTAATACTAAAACCAAACTGTAGGCCTACCTTAAGGGGAACTTAGACAATCGAGGAATTAGAGAACAATTAAAAAATCGACGTTAAGGGGAAATAACAGAAAAAATATTCCCCCTGGGCTAGTTATTAATTATAGGCCTAGTAAATATTATTCAAGGCTTAGGTCAAGGAAATTAATGCTGAAATTATTATTATTATTATTATTATTATTATTATTATTATTATTATTATTATTATTATTATTATTATTATATCATTGTTATGTAGATACGCCACTGAGATGGCCCCACCCCATCAGCACCCCATTTCAAGACTAGATACGCCATTGGCCATACTAAGCTATAAAACACGTACCCATTACTCCTACTGGGGATTTTTATTCCCCGGCTCTAAACGACCCCTTGGTTTGCACCCCCTGCCGGACATGCGTAGACCGGGGCGAAGACATGCATCAGCCGAATGTAGTACAATTGTTTATCAGTGTGATTTATCTGCTCAATAAACAATTTTAACTACTTGTGCAAATTTAAAGATGTGGGTAACCCACATCTTCATATACGAATTTGATGGGCACTGTCCAAATCTTTCTTCCAGCTTATCTCTGAAAAGAGTGTAACCTTTTCGTCTGCAGTTGGCTCAACATGAATTACACAGGAGCCAGTGAGCTTCCATGACGGCCTAGGCTCGGACATGACACGTTGTTGTTTGTTGTTATTTCGCGACGTTATCAACGAGTACAATACATTCATTATCCACCATCAACTAAACTGACTTAAAGAAAAAAAATTGGTTCGTGTGGGAATCGAACACACAACCTCCATGTTTGCTATTCATTAACCACAATCAACTAAACTGCCTGAAAAAAAAATGGCTCGTGTGGGAATCGAACCCACGACCTTCAAAAAAAAAATTAATAAAAAAATTAAAAAAAAAACTTTCCCCATGTGGGAATCGAACCCACGATCGCTAAGTTTACTACTCCTGATCCAGCATTACTAAACAGAGGGAGGTAAACCGCGGCCCCTAAGCCACAAATGCGATAAACCTAGTAACCAACCTTCACTAACGTTTACCGACGTCGGGCCAACAAAGTACTGTGACGTTGCGACAACGTCTGTTATCACATCCTAATATTTACAACCTCTAACCAACGTCGGGCCAACGGTTTTAACCAACCATCATTTCAAACGTTTACCGACGTCGGGCCAACAACGTACTGTGACGTTGAGACAACGTCTACAATCACATCTAATATTTACAACCTCTAACGTTGGGCCAACGGTAGTACCCATCCATCTTTTTAGTAGTTTTGCCGACGTCGGGCCAGTAACAAATCGTGACGTTGTAGGCCTACCAACGTCCGTAGTCAGACTGAATATTTACGACGGCTTACCAACGTTGGGACGACATTGGAAAATCGACAAATATATTCATACCTCTCCGACCATTTGCAACCAAACACCAACGTCGTACCAACGTCAGATATCCGACCCCGACGCTTATAATGTAGTTGCATGTCTTTTGTGTATCCGAATAAATATTTAGTATTATTGTGTTTAAGTTAAATTCCACTTCACGGACAATGTATCCGAAATCATGAAGAAACACACAGTTACTGTAAAAAAAAAAAATCACAGTAAGTAACATATGGTAACAATAATTAATTGTAAAAATTATCACACATATTGTTTGTATTTTTTAAGTTTATGTTGATGCCTTAAAAAACAAGTCCCATTACATTGGTCGTCATCATCATCATTATCGTCACCATTGGTATTATTTAATTATTTTCATTGTCATGATAATTATTAGAATACTGTGCTTATTAATACTGTACTTTACTGCATACGTCAAGTAAGCCTAAATTTCGTAGGCCTACAACTTATAAGTATTTATGCGTGACTGAGATACATTCCTAAAAATACGGCCTAGACCTAACTGTATACAGTACTGTTTTGCAATTATAGCCTAATTATTATTCAATTATTATTCATTTCAAAAATAGGCCTATGTATTTCAGAATTATAATAAAAGGAGAGCTAAGTCTGTGGTCGTGTTCTACACTTTCATCCTCGCCATGTCACTATCGCATCACATGTCATCAGCACGTACTGTACAGAACGCTCTGAGACAATAAGAAAAGTACAATAAATAGGGCCTGTCACGCCAAAATTGGTCCGGGCCAAAAAATATCCGGCGGACTTTGGCCGCCAAAATCGGTCCGCCGGACTCCTAAAATCGGTCCTCCGGATTGATTTTAGCCGCTAACCGGGCCCGCTTGTATAAAATTGGTCCGCGTCGGCCTCATGGCCACTTCATTTGTAACTCGTCTGCTGCTCGTAGGGTATGATTGTTTCTCCCGTGGAGTGGAGGAAAGTATGCTATGCTTCTCCCACACTTGCAAAGTCTTTTGCAGTGACAGAATGATTCGTTAATCTTTGTCGGGCCCCAGCGTGACCACTCACAATTTTTGATATACCCAATGACTGGGTCGAAATTACCCAAGATTCAGCAAAAATTGCCCAAAATTACCCAAGCTTCCTGAAAATGCATTAAAATTTGAGAAAAAAACGTGTTTTTCGCATGTATAGTTTCCCTTTTAGTTCAATTTATAACCCATTTTTATTGTAATTGTTTGTGTTAATTATTAAAATTAATATTCATGAGGTGATAATACAGATAGAAAAATACGCTCTCAGTCGGCCAGTGTTATCAGTAGATCAGTGATCAAGTTTTATTATGTAATGCATTAATTTAGTAAGATCAATGGCAACGCAAATCACAAATAAACAATTCTGAACCCACGTTTAGCAATTAACAGTCAATTAACAATGTTATGTGCACTTCGTTGAGTTTTGCTTACTTGAATGGACTGACATATTATACTTTGATACTTCTTAATTCTCCCTCATGACAAAAATATTTAATTTTCTTAGTAAAAATATAATACCCAAGGATTTCAAACGGAATACCCAAAAACCCAAGACCAAGTCAAAATACCCAAGATCTTGGATACCTTAGCAGTGGCCACACTGTCGCGGCGTTACAACCAAAACAAAACAAGGTAAAAAAAAATGAAAGTACTTAAGACCACATCGTTTAACTTCTTTTCGTACTTTTACACCAAAGCGTTTACTTTACTGATTGATTTCACCTATGTTTTCCCACATACAATAACGAATGAAAACATGTTAACTTAGGCTATATAATAAGAGATAAGATATTTATCTATCATTTGATTACAAAAAAATATGAACAACGTTATAAAAATACAAGTTATAACTATTTAAATAGACGCCGGACCGATTTTGGCTTATGTGGACTATATTTGGCAGGTAATTTTAAAGCCAAAATCGGTCCGCCGGACCGATTTTGGCCCAGGATTTACTGCCGAATCAGGAAGGTGATATTTTGAATCTATAGCGCCACCAATCTCCACTGCCTCAAACGTCCAGGAAAATTTCGCCGCCCGCGCGCCCGTATACGCCTGGCCTATCTCTCAGGTCTGAACGTAGCCTGATGATCTTAGAAGAGCAATTAAATTTAACTAGAGCGTTATCACGACTCTTGGGATTCCAATAGATGCTTCAAGCGGATTACCTTCAATGTAGTGATGATTACGAAGCTCAACATTATTTTTATTCTCGTTAGACATTAATGCATTTGCAAACGAAATACGTCATGAGACACACTGTGAAGGTGTATCTTCATACCATAATGTACTCTCATGTGCTTTTAGCTATATAGTGTTCAGGCTACTCACCATACCATCATGACACGTGCTGACAGCGCTCGTGTCACTGTATGTTAATAATTAGAAATCAAACGGTCAGGTTACTCCCATATGCATTGACTGACGTCATACACGTCGTCAGGCTCCGGCGGAGGAAAAAAAATTGATATGTTGTAGCAGTGATTTTTCTAAGACAGAAGTTGTCTGACGAGAAACTGGGGTCGAACAATGAATGAGATACAGATTTTTGAATATTTAAAAACTGGGGGAAAAAGGGGCGTATCCGCCCTTTTTTTTTTCAATACACCTTTTATTTTTACAAATTTTATTCACTCACAACACATCAGTTCTGATTGCGCTCAAATAGGCATATCCGTATGTAAAAATGATTCTCGGGATTCTTTTTTTTTTTTTTTTGACAAGAGACTAATAATTGTATGTATGTTGTTTAATAGCTCTATGGTAATAAAAAGTACATACAAGCGTTAGTTTGCGTCCTACACTAGCTGGTATGGTGTATCGTTTTTTTTTTCGCTCTCAATTAGCGTAGTTGGCTCTCTTGTTCTATTTATACTCTTTGGTGTAATGTACGATGGTCGAAACTGCATGCAACCAAAGAGTATAAATAGAACAAGAGAGCCAACAACGCTCATTGAGAGCGTAAAAAAACGATACGCTCTACGCAGCTAGTGTAGGACGCCAACTAACGCTTGTATGTGTTTTAATACCATCATAGAGATATAATAAGAATACTAGAGCGCTAACAGCAATGTATTCGATGTTCGAAATACGCAGAGCTGTGTGTGTGTACCATCCAAGATGGCTGCCATAGATTCAGCCAATCAAATTTCCCCTGA